>NC_060276.1:79361091-79580794 GCF_021613505.1 Equus quagga
AACTCAAGGGCCTTTGTTCTGGCCATAGGAAATGTCTAAGCAGATATACAATGCGTGCTCAATAGCCACAGTCAGGCCCTTTTGGAAAAAACAAAGTCAGGCCGAATTAGGTTTATACCAAATGGCTTCCTCATATACTCCAATATATCCTATTGCTTGCCATTTTTATTTGTCAAAGTCAACCTTTCCAACGTCCACCCAACTGTGCAGTGCATCCTTGTGCAAGGCTGTGTCAACCAGGAGAGAGGGCTGCCTTTTTCTAACAACCACAAGCTAGCTACACTGTGAGACAGAGGGGCTGCCCCTGCCCAGACGAGCACCTTGGTCTAATAAGAATGAAAGTGCTAGACGGGCAAGCTGTGGCTTGTGTGCCAGGTACTGAGCTAGTAATTGCCAGGGCAGCAGATCAGTTATGAGGTTATTGAAAAAGCTGAGCAGCTGTCTTAAAAAAGGGCGCCATGAACAATGAGTTTATGTTACCTAATTACAGGGCCCATAGCGGCCATGCCTGGGCATGGTTAACCCCGCCACGGAGAAACTGCAGCAAACAACTGAACAAGGGACAGTATGATACTTCCGGGTACTTCAAGTGAATGAACCCTTCTTTCCCCCTCCTCCTGCATCCCCTTTTCACTCCTGCTTCAGGCTCTTCCTGGGTCTCTCTCTCCAATTCCTTTTGTTTCCTTCAATGAAACACTTGTTGAGCATTCATTACTCAGTGCAGTACATGCAAAAATCTCCTTAGTAATGTCTCCAAAATCAGGTAGAGGAAACAGACAAGTTTTTAAAACAATTTATTGAGTTATTGATTTATACATCTGTATCTTACAAAAAGGATTTGAAGCAGCTCTCAATCCCAAGATTTATCATTTCCTGCCACTACCAGCATGGACAATAGAACTAAGCTAGGGCAAGATGACGATAAGAATCACTTTTATTTATTTTGCTTTAAAAGTGTTTAAGTATATATTTATGTTGTATATAGTTATTTTATTATCTTCAAGTGTGTAGAAAAGTAGAGGATAATATAAAACACCCCCAGTTTTATGAAATCTTCATGTTTTGTCATGTTTACTTCAGATTTGATTTTTTAAAAAGGAAGCCTTAATGATACAGTTGAATGCCCCTCGGCGCCCTTTCTCAGGTGCATCCCCTTTCCTCTCCCAGTTACCATCGTCCTAAATTTGGAGTTTTTCATGGCAATGCATGTTTTGTACTTCAACTTTCTGTGAATGAATCCATGAATGTTTCATAGTATTACGTCAACATTATAGAGTCTTGTTTCGCGTGAGCAGTATTAACATTGGAGGGCCCCATGTGGCTAGTGCAGCTCTAGATACTCCCTATATTTGCACGGAGCTCTCCAGCTCCCAGAGGACTCTAGGGTCCGTTATTTCCTGTGATCTTCACACATGCCTCTTAAGTAGGTAGAACAGGTGTTACAATTCCCATTCGACTCAAGAAGAAACGAAGATCCAAAGAGTGGAGGGACTTGCCCTAAGACCACAAAGGCTCAGAGGTCCCGGCTTACTGACTCCCAGCTCAGTGCATCTTCCACTACTCAGTTGCCGGCTGGGTGATTCTGTGAGTCATATCGTCAAGATAAGTGTAAGCGACTGAGAACAGACCAAGTGGGAGGGAGAGGAGAGGAGAGAAGCATGGAGATGAGGGTAGAAAGGAAGGAAGGGTAGATACGGGAGGAACAAAAATAAAAGGGGAGAGCCAGCGGAGGGAGCGGTATGGCTTTAAATCTACCAGTGACTCTCAACCTTGGCGGCTCTTTAGGAATGCCCAGGGAGCTTCAAAAAACATTGATGCCTGGGACCCACCCCCAGAGAGTCTAATGTAATTGGCCTGCTGGGCTTCCTTCCTGAGCAGCAGGATGTTGAAAAGCTCTCCAGCTGATTCTGAGTGTATAGCCAAGGCTTCGAACTACTGACTAAGCAAGGCAATTTGTCAGGTAGTGAATTGGTTGAGGGGGCAGTACTCAAAGACTAGCTTGTTAACATTAATAAGATCTTAGCCCTCAAGGCCTGGCTTGGTAATACAATGTAAATAAGGTATGGAGATCTTAGCCCTAGATTCTATGGACAGAAATGGGCTAAAATGAAAGTAGTGATAATCCAGTTTCCTCAGTGCTATTCATACTAGTCTTAGAGTATTTTGTTCAGTTGTCGGGGCTTTAACTTGAAGGGGAGATCAGCAATTTTCACAATGAAAGCCAGTAACCCCCCCGGCCCCCCCCCCCATAGAGTGATGGAATTCAACAAACATTCTCTGAGTAAGAGAGATGGAAAAATCACAATCCTTCCCTTAAGAAGCTCAGACTAACGGGCAACCCAGACAAATATACAATGATTAACACAATGTACTGTGTGCTAGAGACAAGTCCAAAGTGTTATGGAACAGAGGGCAGAGAATGCCGAACTCTTCCTTGGGGAGACTGGCACTGGGGCTCAGAGGGGGTTTCACAGGAGTGCTGCATGAACTGAGTCTTGAAGGATGAGTAGGAGTTGGTTAAGGGCATCGTTGAGGCTGGAGATTAGGAAAAGCATGTGCAAAGTCTCAGGCATGAGTTTGGCTGCAGAAAGGCAAATAGTTTGGTGTGGTGGAAGCGCAGCAAATAAATATGTAGTAGGGGAGAAGTGGGTCACGAGACTGGAAAGGTGAGCCTTGTGCGCCATGCCCAGGCGTCCAGGCTTTACCCTGTAGACAGCAGGGAATCATCAAAGGGAGGAGAGTGTGAACAGCGAGATCTTTATGGAGGAGAGGGCATCTAAATTAGGTCTTGGAAAATGAGTGGAAATTCAACAGGCAGGGATGTGGGATGGTGGGGAAGACTTCCCAAGCTGCGGAGCGGGGAGGAGGGGGAATAGTGTGGGCAAAGATGTGGAGGCAGGAATGAGCCTGACATGTGTCAGGTGCAATGAGGGAACCAACAATTTGGGAGGAATGATTAAAACCATCTGGAGCACTTTTTACAAATATCAATGCCTGAGCTCTACTGTTCCCCTTCCCCAGAGATTCTGATTTATATGATCTGGGGGTGGGGCTCAGGCATCGGTATTTTTTTTTCAGTATGGTCTAAAAGTCTCCCAGGTGATCCTAATATGCAACTGGGCTTGATAGCCACAGCTGTAGGGGCGCTGTTGAGGACGTGAGTGAAAAGGTAGGCTAGAGCCAGATAATAGTGATGATAAATTAGCTAATGTTTAGTGAATGTATCTGTGTGCCAGATACTTTGTGTCTTAATCCATTTAATCCTCACAATCTTGGAGGATAGGTACTATTACCCTTGTGTTGCAGATAAGAAAACAGTAATTTGATCAAAGTTGTATACCAAAGTAAATTGCAGGAAGTCTGGCTTCAGAGCATATCCTAGAAAGACTTGTATTCCAGGCCAAAGGGCTTGAGTTTTCTTCTGGAACCATCTTTATTGGTTCAGTATGTATCCGTCCAGAATTTCTTTATGCATATGCAAGCAAATACGAATACATATTCCCCCTTTCTTACAAAAAAGATAGTATACAGGATACACTGTTCTGCATCTTGCTTTATTAACAAAATATCCTGGAAATCTTTACAAATTAGCATATAGAGAGCTTCTTCATTCTTTTTTTTACAGCTCAACAGCATTCATTGGTATGCACGTACCCTAATTTATTTAACCTTGGGTTATTTCCAGTTTCTGACTATCAAAATGCTATAATAAATAATCTTGTATATGCATCATTTTGCATATTCCCAGAAGTGGAATTGCTGTGTCAAGGGGTATATGTGCATTTGTAATTTCAATAGATACTGCCAAATTGTCCTCCGTAGGTCTTGAACTATTTTGCATTCCTACCTGCAGTGTATAACAGTATGTAGGCACTTTTTTTTTTTATGAAACAAGTTTTACTAACCCTTTCAAAGCTCAATGAAATTGAAAAACTCCTAGCAGGACTGATCAAGGGGGGAAAAAGTGAGAATTCAAATTACTAACATTAGGAATAAAAATTAGGACATTACTACGTATTATACAGACATATGAAGGCTGATAAATAAATAAACAACTTGAACAATTTGATATCTTACATAAAATGAGCAAGTTCCCTGAAAATAAAATTATTGAGATTGATATTAGAAGAAATAGAAACTCTGAATTGCTCCATAACTATCGAAGAAATTGTATTCAACAACATTCCCCCACAAAAAACTCCAGGCCCAGGTGGCTTCACCTGTGAATGTTATCTAACACTTAAGAAAGCAATAATATCAATCCTACATGATCATTCACAGAAAATAGAGGCTGAGGGTTAGTTCTCATCTCATTTTATGTCAGCTTACTGTGACCAAAACTCGATGGTCTATACCTTCTTGTGTTCATTTGGAGAGTTGAGTTTTTCAAGGAATTGGCCCATTTTAATCTAAATTGTGAAATTTATTGTCATAAGGTTGTTCATAACCGTTTTAATATTTATAATGTCCATAAGATTGTAGTGATATCCTTTTTACTCCTGACATTTGTTATTAGTATCTTCTCTTTTTATTCTTGATTAGTTTTTCTAGGTGTTTATCAATTTTTAAAATAATTTTTCTAATGAACCAACTCTTGGTTACTGATATTTTTTGTACATTTGTTTTATATGTGCTTGCTTTCTGTGCTTCCTTTTTCCCCTTTTATATACTACCCTGGTTTTATTTGTTCTTCTTTTTCTAGTTCCTTAAGAGGAAATCTGAGATTATTGAATTTCAGACTTTTCTTCCCCCAATATACACTCAAGATTATAAAAGTTTCTTTAAGTCCTGCTTTGGCTGTACCCCCTAGTTTTGATATATTTTATGTTCCTTGTCATTCAATTCAAAATATTTTCTAATTTCTCATTTGATTTCTACGTTGACCCTTCTGTTATTTAGTGATGTACCATTTACTTTCCCAGCAGTTCTGGATTTTCTAGTTATCATATTGTTATTTATGATATCACTTATTTCCATTATGATCAGAGGATATGCTCTGAATTATTTCAGTCCTTTGAAATTTATTAAGCTTACTCTATAGCTCTGGATATAGTTAATTTGGGTAAATGTTTTATATGCATCTCAAAAAAGCTTATTCTGTTATTGTTGGCTGCGCTGTCCTTGTATGTTAATTATTAATAGTTGTTCAGATCTTTTCTATTTTTCCAGATTCATGGAGTGGAACAGGGGATGTTTGGGTCAAAGTTCTTCTTAAATAAACTTTTAACCAATCCGTCTTTGTTTCTGGACTCTTACTTCCATAGGCATCTGGTGCTGTTAATTTCAGAGTCTTTTGTGGATTCCACTTTCAATATTATGCTGATTTTTATCCTCCCAACTGCTAGTATATGATTTAGCTTTCTATTGTCTGCTATATCTGTTACCACTCATCCATATGTTTTCCACGTTCCAAAAAACATTCCAGAATTTTCCTTTCTGGTTCTTTTTGTCCTTATGGGTTGATGTCTTTTTTTCCTCTTGTAGGCACATTTTAAAAATTACTTAATTTTTGAATGGGTGATATGCACATACTTCAAAAACGAAAGTGAAAAGGCACTCAGTGGAGAACTCCCTGCAATCACTGCCTGTCTACCCGGTGTCCGCCCTCCCCCATTACCCATTATTATTCATTTATTATATAATCTTCTAGTGTTTCACTCTTTCTCTTTGTCTCTCTCTCTCATAGAGATTTTTAAAAACTTATTAATGGAACTTTTCAAACATACCCAAAATAAAGAATAACTCTGAAAGGGCCGGAATAGTCTGAGTCCTATGAACTGTTAAAACAGTCACACTGGAAACACTGGGAATAGAATCCAATGTGAGTAGGAGAAATATTGAATTAAAGGAAAAAGAAGGTCCAGATAAAAGCAAGAGAGAACAGAATCCCCACTGTCTCCAAGAGCAAGCTCCCACAGTTTTGGCTCTTCCCAAAAACAGAAGAGGAAGCTGTCGAGCCACGAAGTTAGCAAAGTAATCCTGAACCTCACCTCCCTTCTAGACAGTCAAGGCAATTCATTTCATATGAAAGAATGCAGGGCAAATTCCATATAAATTTATTGTAAGAAAAAAGAGGATAAGGAGCAGAGTCACATCCCTATGGATGATGAGAACTTGCCAGAAAGACATGCCTACAAAACAAACGAAAACTCCAGGCTAGTATTTCCAAATGAGCTAAGAGATTAAGAAATGATACAAGATATGAAAGAATAGCAGAAAGAGAAAAATTCAGGAATGAGGTAAGAGAATTAAAGGAAGAATAAGAAACAAAACGAAAAATCATTTCAGAAATGAAGACAAAACTAGAAGGAACATAAGAGCAAATAAACACAACAGATAATGGCTTGAGAAATAGATGAAAAGGATGAAAGTTTTTAAGATAAAAAATAAGTGAAAAGACTTTTGGTTTCAACTTGGACTTGTAAAGAACTGCAGAAAAGGAACTCCCGTCCTTACAACAAGACAGAAGCTGGACAGGGAGCAAATTAACGACTGTACGGACTCATCAGAGGACTGAGATCATGGGACAGGTGGCCATCCTGAAATCCAGAGAGAAACAAGTGCCTGCAGGAAGACACAGGACCGTAGCATTTGCTCACCTGGAGCAGAAGCCAGTGGATGCTATACGAGCTGAGAAGAAACTAACTTAAACTAGATTAAAACTAAATTAAACTAGAAATTTTAACAAATTGCTAGAGGCCGAGTGCAGGCTAGCGAGAGAGCGTGAAGTTTTGGGGGGCCGCAGTGCAGGAATCCCACCAGGCTCTCACAGGAAGGTTAAGGGTGAATCTGGAGAAAGCTCCCTCCCTGCCCCCGCAGCGGGGGGAGGGAGACAGCAGTCACAATGCCAGACCGCCTAGACTGTCTCCCTTATCTGCAGGGGGTAGTGTAAGGTTTCTGGGCTGTGTGAGAGGCAACGTCCCAGATGTGAGATCTCTTAGTTCTTTGGAGATCTGTGTCCTAAGGTGTGGGTCTATGAGTTGTTTGGGATTCTGCTTCCCAGTATGTGAAGACTGAGTCCTTTGGGTCTGTGTTTCCAGGGTGTGAGCCCTCGGAGATATTTGGCAGTTGCTGATCCACAGGAAGAGGTCCTGAGGTGTTTGGGAGTCTGAGTCATAGGATGTGAGGTCACTGAGGTGTTTGTGTTTCTCTGTCCCAGGCTGTGAATTCCTTGGGATGTTTGGGGGTCTGAGTTTCAGGATGTGAGGTCTCTAGGCTGTATCTCAGGCTGTGGGGCTTCCAAACCCTTTGGGGTTCTACTCAGTGTGTGACATCTCACACTTCCTAGCATGTGCGATCTCTGAGCTAGTTTATTTTTTACTCTGGCATAAGTTCTCTGAAGTCTTTGTGGATCCATTTCCACGGTTGTGAGGTGTTTGATATATTGGTGATATATTGGAGTTGGTGTCCCTGACTGTAAACATCTCTGAATTTTCGAGATTCTTTCCTTGAATTTGATGCCACATTGCTGTTCTAGGATGTGTCTAGGCACGTGCCAGGTTTCTGAGCTGATGTAGCAACTATGTCTAAAATGTGAGGTCAATGAGCTTCTTAGTGTCTCTTTGCAGGATGTTAAATGTACGAGTCATTTTGGGAGTCTGCCTTCTAAGTTGTGAAATCTCAAAGGCTGATGGGGCATTTTATCATATGGTGCTAATAGCTGTTTGGGGGCTCTGTGTCCCAGGATGTGGGGTGTCTGAGCTACTGGAGGTCCCTTGTCCGGGTCCTGATATCTTTAGTCTGTAGTTCAACCTGTCGAGTCTATATACCACGGTGTTTGGTATCTGAGTTTCCTGGGTCTTTGTTCCACAGAGTAAAATCTCTAAGCTCTTCTGTGGCCTGTGTCCCATGGTGTGAGGTCTCTGAGCTTTTTGGGGATCTGTGTCCAAGGTATGAAGTCTCTAAGCCGTTTGGTGCCCTGTTTTCTAGCTTGTGAGTCTCTAAACTGATTTGTTTATTTTTTTTTTCCTGGGTATGAGGGCTCGAGCTCTTTGTGCTTCTGCTATCCAGGGTGGAGGGACTCTCAACCTTTGTGAGCCTCTGCCTGATGGTGAGGTTTTGATGTTCTGAGGGTCTGTGTCCCTCAGTGAGGAGGCTCTAGCATTTTAAGGTTTTCATTCCTGGTTACTGTTTGGAGGTATGTTTCAGGCCTCTGAGTTGACTTAGCTTCCATGTCCAGAATATGAGGTCACTCAGCTGTCTAGGTCTCTGTCCAAGACGGTTGTGCCCAAGCAGTTTGTGGGGCTGGATCCCTAGACATATGGTATCTAAGGTTGTTTGGGGGATTTTATCGTAGAATGAGATGTCTCTCCTCTGTTTCGGGATCTGTTTCCAGGATGTGCGGTCTCGGGACTCTTTCTGGCCTGTGTCTCTGATGTGTCTATGATGCTTTCATGGAGATCTTTGAACTGATTTTAGCTTTCTGTCCCAGGATCTGATGTTTGTGTTCTTTCAGGGTTTTTGTGTCCCAAAGTGTAAGGTCTCAAATCTGTTTGGGATTCTGTGTCCATGGTATGAGATGTGTAGGCTTGTCAGGGGTCTGTGCCCACCATATGTGGTCTATGAGCTTTTTGTGGGTCTGTGTTTCAGGTTGTATACTTTCTTTTCCTTTTTCTTTTTTTGAGGAAGATTAGCTCTGAGCTAACTACTGCCAATCCTCCTCTTATTGCTGAGGAAGCCTGGCCTTGAGCTAAGATCCATGCCCATCTTCCTCTACTTTATTCGTGGGATGCCTACCACAGCATGGAGTGCCAAGTGGTGCCATGTCTGCACCCGGGATCCGAACTGGTGAACCGCAGGCCACCGAGAAGGGGAATGTGTGCACTTAACCGCTGCGCCACCGGGCCGGCCCCACAGGGTATATACTTTCTAAGGTGTTTGGGATCTGGTGTGTGATACCTCTGAGCTCTTTGAAGATTTGTTTCTGGTGTGTAAGGTGTCTGAGGTGATTGGGGAGTCTCTTTCTAGGTTTTGAGATCTCTGAGGTTTGGGCAGGTTTGTGTCAGAGTTTAAGGTCTCAGAACTATTGGTGGGTATGTGTGTAAAGTGTGAGGTATCTAAGTTGTTTGCAGGTGTGTTCCAGAGGATGAGATCTGTGCTATTGGGGGTCTATGTCCTAGGTTGTGAAACCCTTGTATTTTGGGGAGGGTCTCTGTTCCAGGGCGTGAGGTCTCTAATCTTTTGGGGGATTTGTGTCCAGTATGTTAGATACCTGAGCTTGGGGGGTTCTGTCCGTGGTGGGAGGTTCGTGAGGTTTTCATTGATCTGTCTTGGGATTTGAAGTCAGAACAATTTGGGGGGATGTTTCCATGATGAGTTGTCTCTGATATGCCTGGGTATCTGTATCCATGAGTGCAAAATCCCTAGATGTTTTAGTGTCTGTTTTTTAGGGTATGATGATTATTATAGTTGGGGGTACTAGAGGGAATGAGCTGAAACAATAGGAAGAAGTTGTCTGAGAGTAGGATGCGTGAACTTAATATTGTGCTTGTTGCAGTCTGGGTGGTGATGTCAAAGTTATTTCTGTGGGAGTGAGTGGCTGAGAAGATCACTAGAGAAGAGGAGGTCAAGGAAGTAAGAGGCCAGGTCTCTGTGTGGAAGTGGAAGGGTAATTTAAGTGGAAATGAAATCACCAAGATTCAAGGGAGGGGTGGAATTGAAGAGAGTGATAATAATGTAGGAGCTAAAATTCTAGAGAAATGAGGGCTGGTAGATGATCTCGATAAATTGAGACTCTCATGAGCATTAAAACTGAGGGATTTTAGGAAGAAGGGAGGGAGAATTGTTTGAAAGTATTCTCTGTACACCAAGGATTTTAAAAAGAACTCTTTTATTGAAGAAGAAATGATTGACTCTCATCACTTTGCAAACCCCTAATGAAATAATGGATCCAGGCAATGGCTATCTAGGGCCACAAAATCACAAAAGAGAGAGCTAGACATACATGCCTCCTGATGGAAGAACTCACGGCACCACCTGTGAAGAACTCTTGCCCCAAAATTGAACCTGTAATAGATCAACCTCTAGATCCAACTACCAGTTTATAGAAATCCAGGCGACAGAGGAACATGTTGAACAAGATCATGGAAAGTAATCAGCCTAATAACCCAGGCTTCCTTCAGGTCTGCTCAACTGCCACCTCCTCAGTGAGGTCTGTCTTGACCACCTCATATAAAATCGCAATCTCCCTATCCCCAATCACCCGGTGCTCCCTCTCCCTTTGCTCTGCTTTGCACTCAGTATCATCATCTGAGTTTCTTATACTACTTTTTATTATTTGTCTCTGTCCTGTGAGACAGTGACATTCTTGAAGGCAGGGGCTTTGTCTGGTTGTTGTGGTGCTGTGTCCCCAGCAGCTAGAACATGGCCTGGTACAGAGTTAAGCAATACATAAACATCTGTGGAGTAAATGCATGCATGAATGAATGGATCTGGCAGAGCATCAGAGCAGTAGTCCCAGCCCAGCTCTCTCCTGCTTTCTGTCCATCAGAAGCAGGTAGGCACCTTATTTCCAAGCCCTCCCCCAACCCAGG
This sequence comes from Equus quagga, assembly GCF_021613505.1. Lineage (NCBI taxonomy): Eukaryota > Metazoa > Chordata > Mammalia > Perissodactyla > Equidae > Equus > Equus quagga. Next base: position 79,371,624 of record NC_060276.1, read on the forward strand.
ACGTTAAGGTAGAAGTGGGGCTCATAGCTCACCTTTGAAGGCTATTGCACATTTTATCATAAAACATACTCCCTCAATCCTAAACACAATAAATATACTTTTGCTTCTATTTTCCCATAGTAGGGGGAAGTGGGGAATAAAATCCTATCAACCTTCTCTAGGCAAATTCCCAGTACATAGAGTTACTTGAGCCAACAATAAGCCAGTTGGGGAATTTTCTTTTTCTCTACTCCGGAACATTTTATATCAAGGTGATCAATTGAGACAAAGTATGGAAGCATATTATCTAGAGTTGCACTGTCCAATATGGCAGCCACTAGCTACATGTGCCTATTTACATTTAAGTTAATCAAAATTAAAGTATCTGACACACACTACAAGATGAATGAACCTAGAGGACATTATGCTAAGTGAAATAAACCAATCACAGAAGGACAAATACTGCATGATTCCATTTATATAAGGTACCTAGAGTAGTCAAATTCATAGAGACAGAAAATAGAATGGTGGTTTTTAGGGGCTGTGGGGGAGCTGGGGAATGGGAAGTGATTGTCTAAAGAGTACAGAGTTTTAGTTTTGCAAGATGAAAAGACTTCTGGAGGTGGATAGTGGTGATGGTTGCACAACAATGTGAATGTATTTAATACTACTGAACTATACTTAAAAATGGTTAAGATGGTAAATTTTATGTTATTTTGTTATCATGTTATTTTGTGTATTTTACCACAACAAAAAAAATTAAGTAAAGTAAAAATTAAGTTCCTCAGTTACACTGGCTGCATTTTAAGCACTCAATAGCCATATGTGGCTAGTGGCTGCTATGTTGGACAGAGTAAGTATAGAACACTTCCATCATTCAGAATATTTTATTGGACAGCACTGGTCTAGAGTTATGGCAGAATGCATTGGGAGAACTGAAATCAGAAAGAGGTTGAAGAGGTAAAAATGATTATCTCTGGGGCTGCAATTTGGGGTGGGGAGGGGCAGGCAAAACTTTTGCTTTTCACCAAAAGCCCCTCAGGACTGTGGGACTTATTTCCATACTCATGAATTACTGTGATAAAAATGTCTGGTGGTCAAAGGGTACAAACTTTCAGTTATAAGATGAGCAAGCTCCAGGAATCTGATGTACATCACGTGGACTCTAGTTAACAATACTGTGTTGTATACTTGCAAGTCGCTATGAGAGTAGAGCTTTAATGTTCTCATCATAACAACAACAACCAAACGGTAATTACGTGAAGTCAAGGGTGCGTTAACTAACCTTATTGTGGTAAGCATTTCATAATATATACGTGTATCAAATCATCATATTGTACACCTTACACTTACACGGTGTTGTATGTCAATTATATCTCAATACTGCTGGAAAAAAAATGTCTAAAGGAAAACCCACTCACCCAGGCCCCACCAGAGAGTTAGATCCCCTCCTCCTTTCCCTCCTTCTCCTCCTTCTTGTTTTTTTTTCTATTGAGGTGAAATTCACATAACATAAAATTGACGATTATAAAGTCAGCAATTCAACGGCAGTTAGTATATTCCTATGTTGTGCAGCCACCACCTCTATCGAGTTCCAAAATGTGTTCAGCACCCCTGAAAGGAAACTTTTTACCCATTAAGAAGTTGTTCTCAATTCCACCCCCCTGCCCCACCCAGCCCCTGGCAACCACCATCTGTGTTCTATCTATCTATCTCTATGGATTTTCTTATTCTAGAATCATACAATATGTGACCTTTTGTGTCTGGCTTCTTTCACATAGCATAATGTTTTCAAGATTCGTCCACATTATAGCATGTATCATGGTCCATGTACTTCATACCTTTTTAAGACTGAATAATATTCCATTATATGTATACATCACATTTTGTTTATCCATTCATCTGTTGATGGACATATAGGGTGTTTCCATCTTTTGGCTATTGTGAATAGTGATGCTATGAACGTGTGTGTACATGTATTTGCTGAGTACCAGTTTTCAGTTCTTTTGGGTGTCTACCTAGAATTGGAATTGCTGGATCAGGTGGTAATTCTTTGTTTAGCTTTTTGAGGAACTGCCAAACTGTTTCCACAGTGGCTGAACCATTTTACATTCCCACCAGCAGTGTACAAGATTTCCAATTTCTCTACATCCTTACCAACACTTATTTTCTGTTTGGTTGTTTACATTTGTTTTTATTATAGCCATGCTAGTGGGGATGGTACCTCATTGTAGATTTGATTTGCATCTCCCTTATAATGAATGATGTTGAGTATTTTTTCCATGTGCTTCCTGGTCATTTGTATATCTTCTTTGGAGAAATGTCTACTCAAGCTCTTTGCCCATTTTAAAATTCAGATTGTTTTTATTTTTGTTGTTGGGTTGTAAGAGTTCTTTTTTTTATTGAAGTATATTGACAAACAATATTTTTAAATTTATTTTATTGAGGTCATATTGCCTTATAACATTGTGTAAATTTCAGGTGTACATTATTATATTTCAGTTTCTGTATAGACTGTATCGTGCTCACCACCAATAGTCTAGTTTTTATCTGTCACCACACACACATGCCTCTTTACCCCTTTCACCCTCCCTTCCTCTCCAGTAACCCCCTTCACCTCTGGTAACCACTAATCTGTCCTCCTTATCTGTGTGTTTGTTTATCTTCCACATATGAGTGAAATCATATGATGTTTGTCTTTCATAAGAGTTCTTTATATATTCTGGATGTATATCAGATATATGATTTACAAATACTTTCTCCTATTCTGTAGTTTGTCTTTTCACTTTCTTGATAACGTCCTTTGATACAAAAAAGTTTTAATTTTGATGAAATCCAATTGATCTATTTTTTCTTTTGTTGTCTGTACTTTAGGTGTCATACCTAAGATTCCAGTGTCAAGCCAAGATCATGCAGATTTACCAGAGCATCTTCTTGGGGTGTGGCTCAGCTCATGGCTCTCAGTATGTTGGAAAAGCTCCACTTTGAGATGGACCTTGCTACCCCTCATCTTCGCTTCTAATCCCACCCCCAGCTTGGCCCTGGGCCCCATGGAAAGAGGCCACCCCACTGCCTGGGATCCTCCCCTGTATACCCAATTGCTAAGTGACCAAATCAACCCATGCCTAGGGATTTCCCCCCCAAGATTTTGCTTTGCTATCATCCATGCTGCTGCCTCTGGCTGCAGGACAGCTGCAGTGAATTGACCTAGACTTGGTTGAAGGTGTTTGTCTGGTACCACCCAGGACTAGAGTGAAACTCAAATTTTCCCCAAATCGTTAAGAATTCAGCACATTGATTTTTCAGCAAATTAGTTTTCATTAGTTGGATTCTAGGAGTTTTAAAAAGAAAGTGCTGAGGGCCGGTCCCGTGGCCGAGTGGTTAAGTTCACGCACTCCGCTTCAGCGGCCCAGGGTTTTGCCGGTTCAGATCCTGGGCGGGGACATGGCACCGCTCATCAAGCCATGCTGGGGCAGCGTCCTGCATAGCACAACCAGAAGGACCTACAACTAGAATACACAAGTATGTACTGGGGGGCTTTGGGGAGAAGAAGAAAAAAAAGAAGATTGGCAACAGATGTTAGCTCAGGTGCCAATCTTTAAAAAAAAAAGAAATAAAGTGCTATCTTTTGATAATAAAGAAGAAATAAGAATATAGATATATATCTGTTCGTTGCAAAAAAGAAACACAGGAAGGATAAACCATAAACGAATGCAATTGTTCACCGCAGGGCCAGGGTGGGCATCTGGGAATTCAGAGAGCCCCTCCATTTCTGCCACTTTTAGGGCCCCAGGAGGTGGGGAGGCAGGGCAACCCTCTCTGGAGGGACTATGGGCCTGCCCCCCACCCCAGGTCACCAGAGGCTCCTCTCAGCTCGACAGCACCTCCATGTTGATGATTTGCGCAGGCATGGTTTGGGCAAAATTCCTACCCACCTCCCCAGGGTGTGACGTCCCTAGGAGCCCTGGGTGGGTGCAGGGAGTATGCTCAGCGTGGGAACCGCCAGGTGTAGTGTGGAGATATTTTAATTCATCTAACCAATTCCTTATTGAGCACCTACACTGTCCGAGGTCCTGTGGACATCATGGTGAACAAAACAGACATAAACCCCTGCCCCCAGAGAAGCTGCCATTCTGGCAGGGATAGCAAACAATGAACAAATGGATCAGCACATTATGTCAGGTGGTGATTAATGCCGTGAAGAAAATGAAGCAGGGAGTGAGGTCGAGAGGACTGAGACGGGTGGGCACTTACTGATGGTGATCAGGTCACCTCCCTGAGGTGACGCATGAAGTGAGACTGGAACGATGATTGGAAGGAGCCAGCTGTGCATCCATCTTGGGGATTCCAGGCAGAGGACGGTGTAAAGGTCCCAAGCTTGGAATAAGCTTGGTTAGTGACAAGGATCCAATCAGGGCAGAAATGCTTGGGGCTCAGGTTTTGCCAGGCACACTCTCCAGCTCAGCTCAATCTGGTAGCACAGAGGGAGAAGGAAGAAGGGAAAAAGAGGGAGGGGAGTGACTCTCCTGGAGCAGGGCAGGTGCAGGTGGTGGTGGGAAGGGCTGTGGGTACAGGAGGTAGGTAAGGCATTTGAGTGACTCTGCTGGGGATGGGGCCAGCATAAAGTTAAGACTTGAGGGCTGAGTAAGTCAGGGTTAGAAGCAGGGGCAGGGGAGGTAAACAGGGAGGTGGAGGGAGGGTACCAAGGGGCCACCTCACCTCCTTCCCTCCTTCTTTCTTTCCTTTTTTTCCTCCCTGGGGGAAGCCCTGCATCCGGAGAGAAGCCCTGGGTGCAGGTGGCAGGTGCTTCCCACCCAGTGGATCCTCTGACTCAAGATGGCAGCCTTGGCCTTTGGGAGTAGGTGGGGAGAAGACTAGATCAGAGCCTTGCTATCTCTCTCTCTTTCTTTTCAGTCAGAGGCACAGACACATATAAAGAGACCAGCACAGGCATAGTCCCTGAGTTACCCAGAGACGCCCATGTACAGTGACCATGCATTACTCACATATACACAGACACACAGCACACAAGCATAGACTCAGGCACACACACTCTGACATATGGCAACAGCAAACAGACACATGCAGACACAGTCACCCAGGGACACCCAGTATAGTGAACTTCAGTCACTCACAGAGACACAAGTCACATGGAGACCCACATGCCATGCAGAGACACAGCCCATGAGCACAGACATGGGCAGAGCCCACATAGGCTAACATACTGTGATACTAAGCCAGACCTATGCAGACACAGCCACACAGGTACACACACAAAAGCAAAAGTACTGAGAAAAAAAGGAGCATGCAGACTGGGGTCACAAACACTCAGAACCAGCCATAGAAATTCTGCTAAAACACATGGTCAGACACAGACACATAGAGAGGATATGGCCATGCACATCCAGTGATACGCAGTGGGTCTCTTTTGGGCATGCAGCAACCATTGGTGATCAATGCCTGGATTCATGATTTCATTAGGAGCTGGAGTGGAGTGAATTAAATAAAGTAAGAGAGGGACAATCAAACAGAGGAATCACAATTATGGACCATAGAATTTAAGCTGAATAAGGAGGGAAGTGAGGACATGAGAGAGGTATGAAACAGTGAAGAGGTAGTAGGGTCAATAAATTCTAAGTCCTAAAGGGGTTGAAGGGTGTTATGGCTAATTTTATGTGTCAACTTGACTGGGCCATAGGGTGCTTCCTGTTCTCATGACTTTGTACTCTGCTGGCCTAGAGATCTTAGTTCCAAAGGGAGGACTGCTTCCACAGGAGACACAACAGTGATTCCACTGAACTGGAAGTTAAGACTGCCACCCAGCCACTTTGGGCTCCTCATGTTTCTGAATCAACAGGCAAAAAGGGAGTTACTGTGCTGGCTGGGGTGACTCATCCTGACTACCTAGGGGAAATTGGGCCGCTACTCCACAATGGCGGTGAGGAAGAGCATGTCTGGAATACAGGAGATCCCTTAGGTGTCTCTTAGTGTTACCATGCCCTGTGATTAAGGTCAATGGAAAACTGCGACAACTCAACCCAGGCAGCGCTACTAATGGCCCAGACCCCTCAGGAATATAGGTTTGGGTCACCCCACCAGGTAAAGAACCATGACTAGCTGAGGTGCTTGCTGAGGGCAAAGGGAATAAAAAATGGATAGTAGAAATAACAGAATACTACTCAGGCATAAAAAAGACAACATCCTCCTATTTGCAATAAGATGGATGGACCTGGAGGGTATTATGCTAAGTGAAATAAGCCAGACTGAGAAAGACAAACACCGTATGCTTTGACCCATATGTGAAACATAAACAAACACATGGACAAAGAAAGCAGTTCAGTGGTTACCAGGGGAAGGGGGGTGGGGAGTGGGCACAGGGGGAGAAGGGGAGCACTTATGTGGTGAGAGTCAAGATGATTTACAACTGAAATTTCACAATGATGTAAACTAGTATGAATCTCAATTAAAAAAAAATAGATATGAGGCTGGCCCCGTGGCCGAGTGGTGAAGTTCGCGCACTCCGCTGCAGGCGGCCCAGTGTTTCGTCGGTTCAAATCCTGGGCGCGGACATGGCACTGCTCATCAAACCACGCTGAGGTGGCGTCCCACATGCCACAACTAGAAGGACCCACAACTAAGAATATACAACTATGTACCGGGGGGCTTTGGGGAGAAAAAGGAAAAAAATAAAATCTTAAAAAAAAAAAAGGTAGTAGAAGAAAATGGTTATAAATGCCAACTACCACCACGTGACCAGTTACAGAAACAAGGACTGTAATTGTATTTCCTCCTTATTTTGTGCTGTAGACTACATTTTTGTGTGCCCTCAAAATCCCTATGTTGAAATCCTAATCCCCAATATGTTGGTATTTGGAGGTGGGACTTTGGAGATGTGATTAAGTCATGAGGGTGGAGCCCTCATGAATGGGATTAGTGTCCTTAGAAAAGAAACTCCAGAGAGCTCCCTTGTACCTTCCACCATGCGAGGACACAGTGAGAAGACAGACGTCTGTAAACCAGGAAGTAAGCTCTCATCAGACACCAAGGTGCAGGTAGCTGCACCTTGATTTTAGAATTCCTAGCCTCCAGAGCTGTGAGAAATGAATATCTATTGTTTACAAACCACCCAGTCTATAGTATTTTTGTTACAGCAGCACAAATGGACTAAGACATTTTGTTATGAATATCTTTGTGTGCGTATCAAATATTTTTGTTTTCTTCCCTCTCTTATCTCCTTATCATGTAACATAAGATGTACTGACTTTATATCATAGTATTTAAATATTGTTAACTTTACGTCATAGTATTTAAGTGACAGGATGTTGAGAAGAAGAGTAAACATCACTCAAAGACTTTACCTCCTCTTCTGGGGAAGGGGTTCGTGCATTTTTAGTTGTAAGTAGGATAGTTGTATCATGTTAGATGGAATTATGACTTTGTTATTGACTTCATTTGGAGATTAAGTATGGTTTGAGGAGATGTGTATGGGTGCCAAGTTGACAAGGGGTAGACTTATGATGGTGAATGTTTTTTCTTCTCCCCAAAGCCCCCCAGTACACAGTTGTATATTCTAGTTGTAGTTCCGTCTAGTTGTGGCATGTGGGATGCCACCTCAGCATTGATGAGCAGTGCCATGTCGCCCAGGATCCAAACGGGCGAAACCCTGGGCCGCTGAAGCGGAGCACGTGAACTTAACCACTTGGCCACGGGGCCGGGCCCCTATGATGGCTAATTTTATGTGTCAATTTAATTGGGCCTTGGGTGCCCAGATATTTGGTTAAACATTATTCTGGGTGTGTCTATGAGAGTGTTTCTGGATGAGATTAACATTTGAACTAATAGACTGAGTAAAGCAGATTGCCCTCCCTAATGTGAGCGGGCCTCATCCAATCTTTTGAAGGCCTGAATAGAACAAAAAGGCTGACCCTCTCCCCAGGTAAGAAAGAACTCATCCTGCCTCAGTGTCTTCTAACTGGGACATTCGCCTTTTCCTGCCTTTGGATGTGAACTGAAACATCGACTTTTCCAGGGTCTTGAGCCTGCTAGCCTTCGGACTGGAACTATACCATCAATTCCCCTGGTTCTTGGGCCTTCAGGTTCAGATTGGAAATACACTATCAGCTCCCATAGCTTTCCAGCTTGCCGAGTCACCCTGCACATCTTGGGACTTTTTGGTCTCCATAATTGTGTGAGCCAATTCCTTATCATAAATCTCTTCATATATATGAATATATATATATATATATGTGTGTGTGTGTGTGTGTGTGTGTGTGTGTGTGTGTGTGTGTGTACACACACCCTTTTTTATTGGTTCTGTTTCTCTGGAGAACCCTGACTAATACAAAGCAGGAGTGAACTGGAAGAAGTGGTGGTGGCCAAAGAGTGAAAACCTTGAAATTGAGATTATAGAAAGGATGCAGTTAATGTTATCCACAAGGTTAGGGTATAATGATGAGAGTGAGTGGCTGAAGGAGGATGGGCACAACATCAATGGAGAAGAAGAGCTCAGGGAACAGAGAGGCCAGAGGGTTGGATGGTGTATCCACCATCAATGTAGAATTTGAAATCACCACAATTCTGGACAAGAGCGGTATTGGAGAGAATGACAGTGAGCCAGTAAAAATATCCTCAAAACCCAAAAGGCAGTGATGAAGGGCTTGGTAGGTGACTGTAACAAACATGCATAGAAGCCCATATAGCCTGAAGCTTGTGCCTCAGAGGAGCTGGGGGACTTCCTGAGGAGGGAGGGAGCATGGTCTGGGGGGGATGTGCATGAAGTATAAAGAGGACACCTATGCGTCCTGGATCACTGGTATGAGGGTTGTGGGAGAGAATTCACTGCTTGAAAGAGCTTCAGTATTGTCCAGGAAGAGTCACATGCCCATTGGAGCAAGAAGGTGAACTCAACCTCAGAGAAGAGGTTGAGGATGTAGGGATTCTGCTGATGACTGAGGGTGAGTTCCAGAAGGCACCATCCCAAGAGATGGGTCAGAAAGAGAGTTTGGGGACTTCTGTTTCCAGCCATGATGGAGTAACAAGGACTAGATATACTCTCCTGCCTTAAACAACTGAAAAACCAGATAAAACATATGGAACAATGGTTTCTAGATATTAGACAACAGGAACTATGGGACCATGATCCCTGAGAGAAGAGAACCAAATGAGTGAACTGTATGATTGCCTGGAGAGAATTTCCAGGTGCTGTTGGGGGAAGGGGAGGGCTCAAAAGGAGCCTGGTTGTCTCCCTAAGTTTAGAAGACATAGATGAGTGTTTGTGGAGGTCACAGCAGCTAGAATTCAGCAGACACGGCAGTGTACTATGGAAGAGGGAACTGCACAAAGAGAAAGCTCTGGAGATCTACAGAAGATTCCCTTCAAGTCTTCAACAGAGTACTGATCAGCACACACATGTGAGGAAACTGCCTGAGGCCAGGGAAAGGCCACTGAAAAGGATCAGGAGGAAAATCCTCAGAGGCAGGAATAGTTCATCTCCACACCAGCCTGAGTGGAAAAATCTCCTAACACATGAGGCATTGAGTAGAGAACTCAGAAGGGTATTGCTTTAGTACCAAATGAGCTCTAGCCTATCAGTCAAATTAGCCCTGGACTAAAAGTTGTCAGGTTCTGCCTAAAAGAACTTAAAAGCAAGCCTCAGAAGGATCAGATTGATTAACTGTGTCCCAGAACAAAGCTCCCCCCTAAATTTTTTTTTAAAGATTTTATTATTTTTTTCCTTTTTCTCCCCAAAGCCCCCCAGTACATAGTTGTATATTCTTAGTTGTGGGTCCTTCTAGTTGTGGCATGTGGGATGCTGCCTCAGCGTGGTTTGATGAGCAGTGCCATGTCCGCGCCCAGGATTCGAACTGACGAAACGCTGGGCCGCCTGCAGCGGAGCGTGCGAACTTAACCACTCAGCCATGGGGCCAGCCCCTAAATTTTTTAAGTACCAAAAAAGAAAAAAATTCAGCACTCAACAAAGTAAAATTTACGATGTCTGGCATCCAATAAAAAGTTATCAGACATGTAAAGAAGCAGGAAAATACAACCCACAATGAGGAGAAAAATAATCCATAGAAAATGACCCAGGTGATAGAACCAATAGACAAAGGACATTAAAACAGCTATTATAAATACAATCTATACATTCAAGAAGGTAGAGGAAAGCATGAGCATGGCTAAAATACAGCACCTAAGGAAGACCCTATCTTGCTCCCCTGAACTGAACACAGAGCTGGGATTCAGTCCTTGTGGGAGAGAATATAGTGGTGGCTCATTGAATGGTGAAACTTGCTGGAAATCTGCTTTCTGGAACTTGCCAGAAACCTACCCTCTAGGGTGCCAAATAGAGCTGTTCATGGGGAGGTGTGTCATTACAAGCACTCCGCTACAAAACTACCTGAGGGAAGGTGCCAGGGGAAGTTGCTGGCTACTGGGTGCTGCTGGCTGCCATGCACTGCAAAAACTGGAGAATGGAAAAGTTGGGAGGATTTCAGAAGCCAGAGGCAAAACGCTACTAAACCATCTGATAGCGGATTCCAGGGAGAAGCTGCAGGCCACTGGGTACAGGTGGTCACCATGCACTGTGGGAACTAGCACTGAAGAATCTCTGAGTGCCTCAGGACCCTGGTATTGGAGAGAGCTGTGTATGCTGCAGGAACCTGCTGAGTGGGCACACCAGAACCAGGAAGCAAAACCATTTTCCTTCTTGCCATGTGTCTCCAGTGCCCTCTGCTGGCAAAGCTTCAGTGACAGCTGGCAAAGGAAAAATATTTAAATAGACCAGATCTGTTTTCAGAGAGAATTTGAAGCCAAGAAGCAAAAATCAATAAATGGCACAGTTCACTCCTTTGACTACTCAGCTTCCATGTGTGCCCTTCTACACACATTTAAATTCCTGTACAACAAAACAACTTTATTTCTACCTAACAAGATATAGCTATCTTTCTCATAAGAGAGGAAGTTATCACCCTTTCCCCCAAATGAGGAGACACAGTCACAAGAGTCATTGTATCCATTGCTGTCTATATTAATTATTCCTCAAATTTAGCCACAGGCCTACTGATATTCTATTGTCTAAAGACTAAATTGTGAAATTAACTTCCAATAACTATTTGTATATAAAATAAAAATGGAAAGGAAAAAGAAAATGGCTAGCATATCCAAATAAATATATAAATATAACAAGCCAAGAAAATTAGGCAGAGCTGCAATAGTACTCATTTCTGTAATTGATCATGAGGCTGTAATTGCCATCTATGGCTTCCTTCTTCCACCATCCATTCCACACTCCCCCTGCCTTCTTCCAGAACATCAGATGCTCTCTTTTACCTGATGGAGTGACCCAAACTTTCCTTCCTAAAAGGCCTGAGTCCTCAATCATCTGCCTGTTTTTGGTTGCTGTAGCTTTCCATTTACATTTTCTCTTGGGCATGGAAGACAATCCTCTGAGTTGTAGACATAGTCCTCCTTGCCTCCATTGTGCAGCGGCAGCCCAATTTCCCCTTGGTAATGAAGATCAATCACTCCAGCCAGTAAATTAACTCTCCTGCCCTCCACTTTTTGCTTGTAGTTTCATTGGCATAGGAGCCCAAAATGTCTGGAACATCTTACCTTCCAATTCAATGGAACCATTGTAGTGACCCCTGGTAGAAGCCTCTCCCATTGGCAAAGAAGACTCATCGGAATTTAGGGAACAATGTCCCCAGCTTCATTAGGGTCTTCCCACATGTTCCCATTTCAACTTACAATGGAAATATTTTGTGTATCTCTATTTCTAGATCATGCCATGTTCTATCAGTATTCTCTTTACTACTGGAAATAGTCATTAGCATCTTTAAATTTAATCAGATTAGAGAGCTAAGTCCAGAAACTCCAGAACCAATTCAGAAAACTCATCCTTAACATTCTGTTCCTCTAACCCCACTTCCAGTACCCAAATCTATATTAGTCAGTGTTCTCCAGAGAAATAGAACCAATAGGATATATTTATATATAAAGAGATCTCTTACAAGGAATTGGTTCATGTGATTATGGAGCATAAGAAGTCTCAAGATCTACAGTCAGCAGGGATGGTATAGTATATAGTACATAGTATATAGTATACAGAGCTGATGCTGTAGTTCCAGTCCAAGTCTGAGTCTGAGTCCAAAGGCAAGAGAAGACTGATATTCCAGCTCAAAGACAGTCAGTCAGACAGAGACAGAGTGAATTCTGTTACTCAGTCTTTTTGTTCTATTTAGGCCTTCAACAGATTGGATGAGGCCCACTCACACTGGGGACGTAATCTACTCAGTCTACAAATTCAAATGTTAATCTCATCTAGAAATACTCTCACAGACACACTCAGAATAATATTTAACCAAATTTCTGGGCACCCCATGGCCCAGTCAAGTTGAAATGTAAAATTAACCATCACAGCGACTTAGATTTCCAAACTAACAGAGCTCAAAGTTGCCATGATGGGAAGCAAAAATTCTTTGAGTGGGTTACTGGGTGTAATAGTGAGAAGAGTCACTCCTTGATTTCAGGGCCCATTTACTCTGACCTTGGAGGAGACAGCACCATATAATGGTCTCTGATTCAAAGTATATACTCCATTCTATAAAACAGAATCCCATCCTTTCAAGTATTGTTTCCCAGTGAGCATCAAAACTGAACCTTCAAAGCCATTCCACCTTTCAATTAGGCCAGCTGCTTCCAGACGATGTGGTATGTGGTAAGACCAGTCAATTTCATAGGCATGGACCCATTGCTACACTTCCTTTGCTGTGAAATGATTTTCTGGATCAGATGCAATGCTGTGCAGAAGAGTCCACAGGTAGTGATGCTGGCACAAGCCTTATGGGTGGAGACGGGAAAACCATATCCGGAAAATGTGTCTATTCCTGTGAGGATGAATCTCTGTCCCCCTCCATGATGGAAGAGGTTCAATATAATCAACCTGGCATCAGGTTGGTCGCCACAGGGAATAGTGCCATACTGGGGACTCAGTTTTGGTCTCTGCCTGTGGCAGATTAGACACTCAGCAGTAGCATTAACCATGCCATGCTCAGTAAGGAGAAGTCCATGTTGTTGAACCCAGGTAAATTTCTATGGACTGAATTGTGTCCCTCAAAATTCATATGTTGAAACCCTAATCCTCAATGTGATGGTATTTGGAGATGGGGCTTTTGGAAAGTGATTAGGTCATGAGGGCGGAGCCCTCATGATGGGATTAGTGCCTTTATAAGAAGAGACATGAGAGGTGCCTCTCTCTCCACCATGTGAGGACACAGCAGGAAGATGGCTGTGTGCAAGCCAAAAACAGGGATCTCACCAGGAATCAGATCAGCCTGTACACAGACTGTGGAACTTCCTAGAAATGTGAAAAATAACTTTCTGTTGTTGAAGCCACCCGGTCTACGGTATTTTGTTATGGCAGCCTGAGCAGACTAAGATATGGACCCATGGTTTCTTTTATCAAACACTGGGGTGGCTGGTGAAAGAGGCTGACTGGCACGCACAGAGAGCATCATTTTGTCCACTTGATTATTAAGAGTCTCTTCTGCAGTGTATGCCTCTGGGTGGGTATTCACATGGGACACAAATATCTTCGCTGTCTGTGTCCATTCAGAGGTATATCCACCTCTCTCTTCCCTAGGCTTCCTTGTCACTAACATTCCAGTCTTGCTCCTTCCAAGGCCCTGACCACACATTAGACTAGATCCATACTTTGGACATCTCTCAGTGAAATATACTGCTCTGTGTTCTGCTCACTGGAGAGGACTTTCCTTCACCACTGTCATTCAAGGTCCCCCCTGAGTAGAGCTGTAATGCGCATCTGTCCACTTTCGAATGGTACCAGGATATCAGGCAGACCCACATATAAGTCAGGCTTGAGTCTTTTCTTCCTCAGTCAACTGGTCATAAGAAATGCCACATGACACCATAGACATGGATTGAAGGAGAGGAGGCAATACAGCAGGAGTTGGTATCAAAAGAGCCTGAGGAAGTTGTTCATGAAACTTACTTGGACCGTCTAGACCTGCACAACTTGGTCTCTTCTATTCCATTTTCATTTGATAATAGATTGCTGCTATGCATGCCCAATCTTATGGCTATGTGCGTCAAACAAGATACCCACATTGGGAATCTCAGGCTTTATGGTCACCTGATGTCTCATGGTTAGGTGTTCAGTCTCTACTAAGGCCCAGTAGTCAGCCAGAAGCTGTTTCTCAAAAGGGGAATAGTTATCTGCAAAAGAGGGTGCACACGTGCTCTAAAATCCTAGAGGCTTACGCTGTGATTCTCTCATTGATGCTTGCTAGCAGCTTCATACAGCACTCTAATTTGTCACAGACACTTCAAGTATCATCGGGTCTACCGGGTCACAAGGTCCTGGTTGAAGAGCGCCTTGTACTGCGGTCTGAACTGCAGAGCTTTGGTTGGTTCTAGTTCCACTCAAAACTGGAAACCTTTGATTGGTTCAAAGTAGCACACTCAAATGCTGCCTCCAAAATCCAAAGAAGCCTACCAAGGTGTCTCAGCCCGTCTGGGCCGCTACAACAAAATATCAGAGACTGGGTGGCTTCTAAACAACAGACACTTATCTCTCACAATTCTGGAGGCTTGGAAGCCCAAGATCATGGCGCCGGCAGATTCGGTGTCTGATGAGGGCTTGCTTCCTCGTTGACAGCTGTCTTCTTACCGTAATCCCACATAGCAGAAGGCATGAGGGGTCTCTTTCGTAAGAGCAGTAATCCCATTCACGAGGGCTCCACCCTTATGACCTAAGTGCATTCCAAAGCACCTCCTAATACCTTCACCTTGGGCATTAGGATTTCAACACATGAATTTAGGGTGGGGTACACAAACATTCAGACCATAGCAGAACAGGGGTTATACCTCTTTGTATGTGGGAGGTGTGAAGTGTAGCAACTTGTCTTTCATCTTGGAGGGAATTTTTCAATATGCTCCAAAGCATTTAACTCCTAGAAACTTCATTGAGGTGACAGGCTCCTGAATTTTTGTGGGGTTTATGTCCAACTGTATTCATCAGGGTTCTCCAAAGAAACAGAATGAATAGGATGTGTATATATTAGAGAGAGATTTATTTTAAGGAATTGACTTACATGATTATGGAGGCTAGCAAGTCTAAAATCTGCAGGGGGCGCTGGCAGGCTGGAGATCCAGGGAAGAGCTGATGTTGAAGTTCAAGTTTGAAGGCTGTGTGATGGCAGAATTCCTTCTTGCTCAGGGGAGGTCAGGCTGTTCCATTCAGTCCTTCAACTGATTGGAGGAGGCCCACCCATGTTATGGAGGATGATCTGCTTTATTCAAAGACAACCTGAACAGCCATATGTCTTTAAAGAAATTTATTTCACAGTTAAAAACCTTCCCATAAAGAAAACCCCATGCCCAGATGGCTTCACTGGTGAATTTGACCAAACAGTTAAGAGAAATAATAGCAGTTGTACACAAACTCTTTCAGGATATAGAGGAGGAATGTATTAATTTTCTATTGCTGCATAATAAACTACTACAAACTTAGTGGCTTAAATCAATATCCATTTATTATCTCAGTTTCTGTAGGTCAGAAGTCTAGCATGACATGACTGAGTTCTCTGCTGAAGACATAACAAGGCTGAAATCAACGTGATGGCCAGGTTAAATTCTTGTCTGGAGGTTCTGGGTAAAAATATTGTTCTAAGCTCACTCTTGCTGTTGAAAAAATTCACTTTCTTGCAGCTGTAGGACCAAGGATCCCGCTTCCTTGCTGGCTATCAGCTGGGGGCTGCTCTCATTGCCTAGAGGTCACCTGCATTCTTTGCCATATGGTCCCCCTCTGTCTTCAAGCCAGCAGTGTATGACAAATACTTCTTGTCCTTCTGATTTTGGACTTTAATTACATCTGCAAAATCCCCTTCATGGCAGTAACTAGAATCATGTTTAATTAAATAACTAGGAGAAGGTATGTGTATACCAGGGGCTTAGAATCTTGGGAGCCATCTTAGAATTCTGCCTACCACAAGGAGGGAACACTTCCTAACATATTCTATGAGTTCAGCATCATCCTGATCCTGATATCAAACCCCAAGAAATCTCAGCAAGACATTTTGTGGATATAAACAAACATTCTAAAATGTATAATGGAGAGGCAAAAGATCCAGAATAGTCAACACAATATTGAAGGAGAAGAACAGAATTGGAAAAATGACACTCCCTGACTTCAAGACCTACTATAAAGCTACAGTAATTAAGACAGTGTGGTATTGTCAGAAGAATAAACAAATATATCAATGGAACAGAAAGGAGAGCCCAGAAATAGACCCACATAAACATAAGCAACTGATCTTTGACAAAGGAGCAAGGGTAATATAATGGAGCAAAGATAATCTTTTCAACAGATGCTGACACCTGTCAGGATGGCTATTATCAAAAAAAAAAAAAGAGAGAGACAACAAGTGTTGGCAAGGATATGGAGTAATTAGAACCCTTGCACACTGTTGGTGGGAATGTAAAATGGTGCGGCCCCTATGGAAAACAGTATGGAGGTGCCTCGAAAAAGTAAAAATAGAACTATGATATGATCCAACAATCTCACGACTGGTTATTTATCCAAAAGAATTGAAATCAGGATCTCAGAGAGATATTAGCATTCATGTTCATTGCAGCACTATTCACAATAGCCAAGATGTGGAAACAATCTAAATGTCCATGAACAGATGAATGGATAAAGAAAATGTGGTATACACATAAGATGGAATACTATCAAGCCTTTAAAAAAGAAGGAAATTCTGCAATATTCGACAACATGGATGAACCTTAAGGACATCATGCCAAGTGAAATAAGCCAGTCATAGAAAGACAAATATTGCATGAGTCCACTCATATAAGGTATCTAAAATAGCCAAATTCTTAGAATTAAAAGAATGGAATCATGGTTGCCAGGGGCTGAAGTGAGGGGGAAATGAGGAGTTACTAATCGATATGCACAAAGTTTCAGTCAAACAGATGAATAAGCTCTAGGGAGCTGCTGTGCAACAGTGCACCTGTGTCGTCAACAACAATGAATTGTACGCTTAAAAATTTGTTAACAGGGTAGATCTTATGTTAAGTATTCTTATCACAATAAAATAAATGGTGCTGGAATAGCTGGACATCCACATGCCAAAAAAGGAATCTAGACACAGACCTTACTCTTCAGAAAAATTAACTCAGAGTGGATCACAGACTCAAATGTAAAATGTGAAACTATACAACTCCTAGAAGATACTATAGGAGAAAATCTAGATGAGCTTGGGTCTGGCAATGACTTTTTAGATACAACACCAAAGGCATGATCCATGAAAAAAAGAATTGATAAGCTGGACTTCATTGAAATTAAAAATTTCTGCTCTGTGAAAGACCCTGTCAGGAGAATGAAAAGACCAGTCACAAACTGGGAGGAAATATTTGAAAAAGACATATCTGATAAAGGACTGTTATCCAAAATATACAAAGAAGTCTTAAAACTCAATAGTAAGAAAATGAACAACCCAATTAAAAAATGGGCCAAAAACCTTGACAGACATCTCACCAAAGGAGATATATGGATGGCAAATAAGCATATGAAAAGATGCTCCACATCCTATGTCATTAGGGAAATGCAAATGAAAACAGTGAGATACCACTACATACCTATCACAATGGCCAAAATTCAGAACACTGACAACACCAAATGCTGACTAGGGTGTGGAGTAACAGGAACTGTCATTTATTGCTGGTGGAATGCAAAATGGTACAGCCACTTTGGAAGACAGTTTGGTAGTTTCTTACAAAACTAAACATACTCTTACCATACCATCCAGCAATCACACTCCTTGGTATTTACCCAAAGGAATTTGAAAACTATGTCCACACAAAAATCTGCACATGGATATTCGGAGCAGCTTTATTCACAATTGCCAAAACATGGAAGCAACCAAGATGTCCTTCAGTAGGTGAATGGATAAATAAACTGTGGTACATCCAGACAATGGAATACTATTCAGTGCTAAATAGAAATGAGCTATCAAGCCATGGAAAGACATAGAGGAACCTTAAATGCGTGTTACAAAGTGAAAGAAGCTGATCTGAACAGGCTACATACTGTATCGTTCCAACTATATGACATTCTGGAAAAGGCAAAACTATGGAGACAGTAAAAAGAACAGTGGTTGCCAGGGATTAGGGGAAGGAAGGGAGGGTTGACTAGTCAGAGCACAGCGGATTTTTAGGGCAGTGAAAATACTCTGTATGACACTGTAGTGGATACATGTCATTATACGTTTGTCCAAACCCACAGAATGTACAACACCAAGAGTGAACCCTAATGTAAACTATGGACTTTGGGTCATTATGATGTATTAATGTAGGCTGATCAACTGTAACAAATGTACCACTCTGGCGCAGGATGTTGATAATGGGGGAGGCTATGCATGTGTGGGGGAAGGGGGTATACAGGAAATCTCTGTACCTTCTGCTCAATTTTGCTATGAATCTAAAATTGCTCCAAAAAATAAAGTCTATTTTAAAAAATCAAAGATATTACAAGAAAAGAAAATTACAGATCAAATATTGCTCATAGATACACGAGTTTTTAACAAAACTCGAGCAAATCCAATCCAACACAATATATAAAAAGGATAATACATCATGATCAAGTGGTGTTTTTTTTTTTTTAAAGATTTTATTTTTTCCTTTTTCTCCCCAAAGCCCCCTGGTACATAGTTGTATATTCTTCGTTGTGGGTCGTTCTAGTTGTGGCATGTGGGATGCTGCCTCAGCGTGGTTTGATGAGCAGTGCCATGTCCGCGCCCAGGATTTGAACCGACGAAACACTGGGCTGCCTGCAGCGGGGCGCGTGAACTTAACCGCTTGGCCACGGGGCCAGCCCCCAAGTGGCGTTTAATCTTAGGAATGCAAGGTTGGTTTAACACTTGAGAACCAATCAATGTAATTCACCATATTAACATACTAATAAAGAAAAATCATGTGATCATCTTAATTGATGCCAGTAAAGCATTTGATAAAATCCAACATCCATTTCTGATTAAAAAAAAGGAAGCAAAAAAATAATCTCTTAGAAAATTAGGGGGGTTGGCCTGGCAGTGCAGTGGTTAAGTTCGCACGTTCTGCTTCGGCGGCCCAGGGTTTGCTGGTTTGGACCCCAGGTGCGGACATGGCACCGCGTGGCAAGCCACGCTGTGGTAGGCGTCGCACATATAAAGTAGAGGAAGATGGGCATGGATGTTAGCTCAGGGCCAGTCTTCCTCAGCAAAAAGAGGAGGATTGGTGGCAGATGTTAGCTCAGGGCTAATCTTCTTCAAAAAAAAGAAAAGAAAAGAAAAGAAAATTAGGAATTTGAGGGCTTCCTCAACCTGACAAAGGGCAGCTACATAAAACTACAGCTAATTTCATTCTTAAAGGTAAAAGACAGAGTGTGTTCACCCTAAGATCAGGAAAAAGGCAAGGATGCCTACTCCCACCATTTCTGTTTAACATTGCACTTGGGGGTCTAGCCAGGGCAATAAGGCAAGAAAAATAAATAAAAGTTAGACTGATTGGGAAGGAAGAAGTAAAACTGTATTTACTTGCACACAACATGATTATCTATGTAGAAAATCCTATGGAATCTAAAAAAAAAGCTACTAGAACTAATAAGTGAGTTTAGCTAAATTATGGGATACACGTTTAATAGAAAAAATCAATTGTATTTCTATACACTATCAATGAATAGTCAAATTGAAATTAAAAATATAATGCCATAAAAAAGATGAAATACTTAGGGAAAAATTTAGCAAAAGACTTGCAAGTCCTTTACACTGAAAAGCAAAATATTGCTGAGAGAAATTAAAGATCTACATAAATGGAGAGATATACCATGTTCATGGGTTGGAATACTCAATGTTGTTGTGATGTCAGTTCTCCTCAAATTAATCTATAGATGCAATAAAATCCCAATCAAAATATCAGGAGGCTTTTTTGGGTGAAAGTTGACAAGCTGATTATAAAATTCATATGGAATGCAAAGGACCTAGACTTGCCAAAACAATGTTGTAAGAGAAGAACTAAGTTGGAGGGCCTAACACTACCTGATTTCAAGGCTTGTTATAAAGTTTCAGTAATCAAAACAGCATGGTACTGGAATCAAGATCAAAAAAATAGATCAATGGAACAGAATAGAGAGTCAAAAAATACAGTAAAGGTGAGAAATTACTGGCTCCAAGAGGTCTAAAGGGCATAATGAGGATGGACTATAACGGGTGTAGTTAGTCACCCATTGATTTAAATCATCTCTGACCCTTTCCTGCAATACATTTGTGCCCATGCAATTTTGCATGTCAGCAAATATATCTCTAGTGTTAAAGGTGGTCCATGTGGTCAGATCCTGAAGGTGGCAGTTGAATGAAGGCAGGGGCTGTGGCTGGTTTGTTCTTTTCATAACTGCATATACAGTGTCTACTGCTGTGCCTGGTATCTAGTAGGTGCCAAATTAATATTTCTTGAACTGATGAAACCCATGAGAGCCACACATAGATGCATGATCTCTGAAATGCAGACAGAATCACAGGTGCACACTCCTGCAGATATAGACACATGTTAATATGAGCCGATGTTTACCCAGTGCTTCTTGAAGGCGGGGCACTGTGCTGAGCACCAGATAGATTTGTATTTTGCAGACAAGGAAACTGAGGAGGAACACAGAGGTTCAATACTTTGTCCAAGGTTACCTGGCCAGTAAGTAACCAGAGCCAGGATTTGTACTCAGGCCAGTCTGTCTGACTCCAGAACCTATGGGCCTCGTTACTACTCAAGAGTCACACACAAGCCCAGAAAGATCCAGGGACACGCAGAAACACTTTTTGGCCACAAGAAAGCCAATTCCAAAGACAGAAGCAATCCTATGCAGGCATGTTCTCACACAGTCTCATACACACACACACCCCCGTTGTCCCAGAAACAGACACACTCACTAATGGCCACTCTTTCATGTTAAGTCTCGACTGACATTCACAGAATCACCATAACTTGCGGCACTAGATCCCAGCTACACGTGGTCACACGTCACACAGACACACACCCTCTCCTGCAACCACAGACAAGAAGTGACAGTCCCCACAAGCCCATTCGGTCACGCACAATCAGCCATGTACAGTCATACCCAGTCATATAATCACTTGCAGTTAGACCTGCACACAATCTCCAGGACACAGTAATAATGCTCCCTCCCCTAAGTTATCCGTTTACACAGAGTCACACACCTTGATTTTCCAGGAAGAAGCGGGTCCAGGAAAGGCAGTGCCGGGGAGGGGCCTGAGGCTGAGAGGCTCTGGGCAGCGGCGGCTGAGAATCGGGCTAGGGTTGCCCGGCAGAGCTCGCCCGGGTGCTCTGTCCTGCTCTCGGTCAATGGCTGAAGGCCCTGCGCGCTGGGGTGGGGCCCATCGGCCCCGCCTTCTCCCCTCCGGGCGGAGGAGCAAGTTTGCTCACGGAGGGGGACCAACCGTCCCAGTTCGTCCGGGACGTGGGCCTTTCAGTACTAAAACCCGGGAAGCCCCAGGCATACCAGGACTAGTTGGGCGAGGCCTCACTGCGATTGGCGTGCAGGGCTTGGCCAGGTGCCCCTAGTTGCTAAGGTTGCGAAGGGGGAGCGTGCCCACTGAAACTAGGCTGCTTATTTTTAATTGTAGAAATACATGCCGATGGTTGAAAAACAGACAATGAAAACACAACAACAATAATAATAGTACAGACAAAAACTTCAAGCATCAAGGGTGAGGCTCTAACTCACCTCAGGCCCCTAGTTCTTTATCCCTTTAACAATGCCTTGTATCCCCACCCCATGCGTACCTAAATCTATTAAGGACTCTTTCCAGAGTCCTGGCAGGTAACTTGTGTCCTGCCTGGAAGAAGGCAGCAGCAGCCTCCTCAGACTTTCCTGGCCTCCAGGCTAGCCCTTCCTACCCACTCTCCACAAGCAGCTAGAGAGGCCTAGGCTCACATCTCCTCTGTGTAATACCCTTTGGTAGTTCCTATCTTACTCAGAATAAAAGCCTCCGATCTGGACCACGTCTGACTCTCTGACCTCAACTCCTACGATGCTTCCCATCACTCACTTCCCTAGAGCCACACTGGTCTTCCTTCTAGATGCCACGCGTATCGGAGCCTTTACACTGGCTATTCCCTCTGTCTGGAACCCTTTTCCTTGAGATCCCCCAATGGCTTATGCCCTGGCTTCTTCCGAGCAGGTCTTCCAAGCTCAAATGTCACCTTCTCAGAGAGGCCTTCCTCTGACCACTCCAACTAAAATAGCCTCCCCCCTCAACTCTCTATCCTTTTACTTTGCTTTATCTTTCTTCAGAGAAGAAAATATGTCACTCACTCCCTGACATATTTGGTTATTGTCTGCCTTCCTTGTTAGAATGTCAGCTTCATGATGGCAGGAATTTATATCTGTGTTCACTGCCGCATCCCCATCCTGGTACACAGTAGGTGGTCAATAAATGTTTGTTGAATGAATGAGCGAACAAAGCAGGAGGATACAAGTGATAATGAGCGTAGGACCTGCAGAAGACATGTCCACCCCAAACCAATCACATTAACACACATACACACACACACCCCATGTTGTGTCTGCAAGCCAAAAAAGTTTGGGCTGCCAGTTTCTGTCTGAATTTGTGAATATTAAAAAGCATTAACAGAAGTATAGAATACATAGCAGCACCTTACTATATGTGTTTTAAGGTTCTTCAAAGTGTCAGTGCCACTGCAGCCAAAAACCAGGAGCTGAACCTGCCCTGAGTTGAGAAATTTGCCAGTGAGGGGGAATGCACAGCAGATGGAACTGTGGAGTATCTCAGTAAGAGGGACGATGTATCAGATGCTTTGGGCTTGTAGTAGGTGATGTGAGGCTGTTTAAGGAAGCGAGGTTTTGCTCTAGATTGAATACCATCCAGAAGTGGGGATAATTTTATGAATGGGTATGCTAATACATCTTCTGTATAGAGAGGACAGACTAGAGAGAGGCTTAAGCTGTAATTGGTTAAAAAAAAAGCAGCCACTCATATTAATTAGGATAGGGGATGTTTGGTTAATTTTAGTGGTTTGACAATGTGTATATTTTGTCTGTGTTCAGACATGATTTTGGAGTGGTCTCAGATTTGTCTTAATCCATCACGGTCACAGAGTGGCCTTGTCTGATGTTGATGTTCTGTGAAATTGTTTATGTTCAACAACACTAAGGCCTAACCTGTGAATGCCAGGCCAGCTCCCGGAAGTTAGGGGCTGCTTTTCTCTTTCTCAGTAGATATTACAAAATTACACATCAGAAAGGTTTCTCAGCAGTGTATAACAGTGCCTGTTTCTTCATATTCTCTCCCACCCATGTTAACACACACACACACACACACACAAGGATATATTTCAATTTGGTAAGTGGTTTTCATCGAGCTTTCAATGGATCTTTGATTATTACAGAGGTAATTATTATCACAGAGGTAAGCATTTTATATGCTTATTGCTCATTTATATTTCTTCTTTTGTGAATTCCCTTTTCATGTCCTTGCAGTTTTTCTGTTGGAGATTTGTCTCAGTGATTTGTAAGTTTAAAGATATATATATATATACAGGATTAATTTAATACTATCCAGATGTATTGCTTGTTAGAGATGTATTTTTTCCTGGATTGTCATCATAGCTTTTTAATTCTGTTTGTGGTGTTACCAACATTTTAGTCAAGTACGTCAGTCTTTTCCATTATTATGTCTTTCGTAGTTTTTTGCCTTAGATTTTCCATATCCTGGATCAGTTATTATCTGCCCCCATTTTCATTTCATGCTTAAAATAAATCAGTTCACGTTTTTCATGCTTGAATCTTACATTTGGAATTTATTTATTTTATTTTATTATTTTATTTTTTTTTAAGATTTTATTTTTTCCTTTTTTCTCCCCAAAGCCCCCCGGTACATAGTTGTGTATTCTTCGTTGTGGGTTCTTCTAGTTGTGGCATATGGGACGCTGCCTCAGCGTGGTCTGATGAGCAGTGCCATGTCCGCGCCCAGGAGCCCAGGATTCGAACTAACGAAACACTGGGCCGCCTGCAGCGGAGCGCGCGAACTTAACCACTCGGCCACGGGGCCAGCCCCTGGAATTTATTTTTTTAAAGATTTTTATTTTTCCTTTTTCTCCCCAAAGCCCCCCAGTACACAGTTGTGTATTTTTAGTTGTGGGTCCTTGTAGTTGTGGCATGTGGGACGCCGCCTCAGCACGGCTTGATGAGCGGTGCCATGTCCGCACTCAGGATTTGAACCGGCGAAACCCTGGGCCACCGAAGCGGAGCACACGAACTTAACTGCTGCGCCACCGGGCCGGCCCCTGGAATTTATTTAGAGTGAAGTGCAGAGCAAACTTTGTTTTTTTCCCCTCCCAATACTTAGGCAAGTTTCCCAACCTTAACACTGACAAAGCTATTCCTTCCCCAACTGGCTCTTGGCACTTCATTTTCTCTTTACAGTAGACCACAGCATGCCGAATATTCATGGCTGAGGTAATTTTCTGTCAGGTCTGCTCATTTCACCTCCCACCTTGCTTAGCATGTCAGTTTGTTCCCCAAAGTCTCAAGGTCAGCTATATTTGCATTTTTATGCAAATGAACACAGTAAGTCTCTTCATTTGCCTTTTTTTATGCTTCTCACAAGTTTTGCAGTTTCCTTCTTCACATGGGTCTCAAACCCTTTTTTAAGGTTATTCTTAGGTATTTTATTGTTACTGTTGTGAAGGGAATCTATTTCCTGTTGTTTTCTAGCTGGTTATGCCTTGTTTTTGAGAAAATGTTTAATCTTGCTACCTCTACTTGTCTCTTTGTGTACCCATTGCCCCTTGTACTTTCCTAACACCTGCCTCCTTCCCTTCAGTAAGTTTCTGGAAAGCAGAGTACTTCTCAGTGTTGTCAGTACATGGTAAGTGCTCAATAAAATTTTTTGTTTGTGATGGGTAATAATTGTTTCCCCAGCCAGTATATGTTTCCCCATCCTAAGCATAGAGCCATACACTTCAGTTTATCTGGTTTGTTTGCACCTGTAGCCCAGCATAATTAATAGTACCCTTTTTATTATTATTTTTTTTAAGATTGGCACCTGAGCTAACAACTGTTGCCAATCCTTTTCCTGCTTTTTCTCCCCAAATCCCCCCGGTACATAGTTGTGTATTTTTGTTGTGGGTCCCTCTAGTTGTGGCATGTGGGACACCACCTCAGCATGGCCTGATGAGCAGTGCCACGTCCCTGCCCAGGATCTGAACCGGTGAAACCCTGGGCCACCGAAGCTGAGTGCATGAACTTAACCACTTGGCCACGGGGCCGGCCCCCCCTTTTTATTCTTAAATTTGTCCAACTTTGGATAATAAATTATATGGTCATCCTAATTATAGGAGAAGGGGACTATTTTAATAAGGAGATAACCAGTGATAATCATACCAGACATATCGGTGGAGGGAATTATTTAGGTGGCAAAGAGACATGTTTAATCACATAATGCAAACAGCTATTAATCAGCTTTCATGCAGAATTAGGCCTGTTATTGACTCCCATGCTACCCACCTCAAATGCATCGTGAAATTTAACAAATTATCTCAAAAAATTTATATTTCAGGTGTGCAAGTTCTAAACTATTATAGTATATAGAATAAGGAACACCCATGTACCCAGCACCATCCAGCTGAAGAAATAAAACATCACCAATGTAGTTGAAGTCCTTTGTCTAATTACCTTTTCCCAACTGCATCTCCTTCTGTCCTCCATAGCATATCCTGAGCATTGTGCAATACTTTGTCACACTTATGCATGAGTTTTCATACTCTTCATACACACGTATGTGGTTTTTCACGCTCTTCGTACATATGAGTAGTATCATTTTGTAACTTAAACACGTCTCACACTTTTTGCTTATCATTGAGATTGTGCATGTTGACAAATGCAATGGATACATTTTTACTACTGTTTAGGATTCCATTGTATAAATTTATTAGTTTATATTTGCTGGACAATAAGGTTATATATTTTGCTCACTACAACCAGGCCTATTTCTGGACTGTTTTAAGTTCTAATAACTTTTTATTCTCTTGGTTTAGCAAAATATACCTTATTTCCTGCTTTATTGAAATGGTTAGAACTGGGAGAACTGTTAATGGTGGTAATTGGCCACCTTATGCTTTCAGTGTGATCTTGTTTCTTGGTCTGAGGCTACCTTAGCAAGGGAGTGTCTTTACCTTTAAAAGTTATCAGGATTAGTTATTGAATGTTAGCAAATGCCTTGCATCTATTTTTCTCATTTGACATTGAGGTGGTGAATGATATCACGCCATAGCATATTCCAAAGGCAAGTCACACTTGGTCGTTAGGTTTTTGTAGCATATCCCAAAGGCAAATCACACTTGGTCGTTAGGTTTTTGTAGCACGTCAGTGAATTAGATTTACTTTCATTTCCTTCAGGACTATTCCACCTACACTCCCAGCTTCCACACCCAACTGTCAACTCCTGTACCCCTTTCAAAATTAAATGACCTGTCAGAGCTTTATTCTCCGTTGATTTTTCAAAGAACCAGTTCTTAAGCTTACTGATCAATATTTTACCATATTTCTTATTCATTCCTTTCATTTTTTTTTAAAAGATTTTATTTTTTCCTTTTTCTCCCCAAAGCCCCCCGGTACATAGTTGTATATTTCTCGTTGTGGGTTCTTCTAGTTGTGGTATGTGGGACGCTGCCTCAGCGTGGTTTGATGAGCAGTGCCATGTCCGCGCCCAGGATTCAAACCAACAAAACACTGGGACGCCTGCAGCGGGGCGCGCGAACTTAACCACTTGGCCACGGGGCCAGCCCCATTTATTCCTTTCATTTTAAAGCCCTGCTGGACTCCCAGCCTCATCTCAGGCCACCATTCTTTGCTGAAGCCATGCCATATCAACTGGACTCCTGCTGCCTTGATCTAGATTACCCTCCCCTCCTTAACATTAACTCCCATACAGCTTTACTATTCAACTCACAAATGCCACTGACAACGGAAGGCCTTCCCTCATCTTTCACGTTAGGTATTTCTGCTCTGGGCATCCAGAGTCCCCCTTTCTACATCTGTCACAGAACTGACCAGTCTCCTTCCCTTGACTAGAAGCTCAACAGCATGGACAAGGTTGATTCATCTGTCTCCTTAGTGATCAGCAGGGCCAGGCCCAGACAAGTGTGAATACTGAAAAAAAGGAGAAAATGTCTAGCAGCCATTTGCATCAGGACAAAGAGATCAGGTTAAGGACATGCCACAGCTTTCCTAGATCCACACTTTGGGACACAGTCAAGGGGAAAAAGTAGAGTCTCAGAGAAGAAGAAAAAAACACACGAAGCAAGCACCACTTGGGGTTACTTTTCTAACCAAACTTTTTTTTCTTTGAAGGCTGGAGCCATCAATGTCCTTAGATCAGCTTTAAGTGCTGGATGCAGTGAAAACCACATGAGACTATTGGTGGTTCTGTGAATAGACTGGCAGGCAGACAAAACAAAAACAAACAAAAAAGATGGGAAGACTGTTCTTCCGGAGACAAAGTCAATTCCTTATCAAAATTTGTTAAAAAAAACTAAAACATTAATAAATAAAAATCAAAATTTTAAACCGAGCCTCAGACTTGCTTGAGATCATTATAAAGGCTCACCAAATAGGACTGTCGGTTGGGTTGAGTGAGTTCTTGAACGTTTCTTACAACCTGCTGGTTTGTTCTCCTTGAGCAAGGTGATGCTTTGTCCTTGGCTACAATCTCTATCACCACCCCAAGTGCAGATTCCACTCTAAGAAACAGACTCCCCCCCAATTCTTGGTGGCTGCTAATCTCTCCTGACTATGGGGAAACCAACTTTGAAGGAGGATGCACCAGTGGTGGTGGCAGAGATGGTTTTCTGTAGAGTCCATTTGGATCTTTCCTCTAGATGTCTAGCATGTACTCGAGAGTTATTTTTCTTTAAGTTTGAAAAAAACTCCGTGGTGAAAAGTGAGTTATGAAGAGTGCTCTTTATTTGAAACCTCCACAACACAGACGCCAATCTTGTCTCGCATTGAATCATTAGCTGTGCACATCAACACATTCCAAGCACAAATTAAGAAATGCAAACAGAACAAAAAAATATATATATATATAATTTTTTTCCCCTATCCAAAGGTTTCAAGTCTCAATGCAGCAAATCCTTCTGAACACAGAATCTGAGGAGCACACTGTTCAAACAGTTGGGACAAACAGGTCCCTGCAAAGGCTACTGCCTTTTAAACACATGGGGTGGGGATCATGGACGGCATGGAACGGGGAGGGGAGGTGAGGAAAAGGGCAAGAGGGAGAGAGAATGAGCAGGACAAGGGGAATGGGTATGCGCTGGGGAAGATGGGGCAGCTGGGACACACACATGGTGAGTTGGTGGATTTCATTTATTGTTTTTTGACATTTTCTTTCTAGTTCTTTTTTGTTTTCCATTTCCCCCCTTCCCAGGTCCAACAATGATAGAAAAACCCCGCAGTGATGGGTGGGGCCTTATTAGGCCAGCCCAAAGCCTTCAGAGCACTCCTGGATGGCCAATAGTAGCATGTGGCGGAGCTTCTCAAAGCTCTCATAGGCAGGCAGGTCCAGCTGATTAAAACTACGGAAAGAAGAAAGATCAGTTCTTGACAAAAGATGATAACCAAATCCCTGTGTTCCCATGGTGCCCACTTGACTTCTCCTCCCTGAGGGAACCTAATCCGTGCTTGTGGACTCCCAATCTTGTCCTAGCTCGGTTTGCTCTCCTCATTTGTCCCCATTACTGGCCACCAGACATCTACAACATAAATCTAACCCTGTCACTCCTCAAACACCAAGGCCTTGCCTACGGGCTAAGGTGCAAGCTCCAAGGAGGCATTCAGGGTCACTGGTGACCTGACGTCTGCTGAGTTCTTTAGCCTTCTGCTCCTTGAAAGTCCTTGCTCCAGCCACAACAAGCCCTGGAATACACCATGCTCTCATGTGGTGGTGTTCACCTAAAATGTCTCCCCGACCCCACTGTGAGTCTGGGCCAGCTTCTTATCTCAAACATCATCTTCTCCACAAAACCACCAAACTGTGAGGTACCCCAGGTCCAGGGTAGCTGGGGTCAGATCTAGGTCCCTGACCTTGGGCAGGGGCCTAGAAGTGGCAAATATGCAAACTCAATCCAGATGCTGAAAAGGAAAACAAACCCTTCCTCTTACCATGTGTGAGCTGAAGGCAGGCGATCTGTGGACCTGTCATCTCGATGGATCTGAAACTTCTGAATGCCATTCATGCCTTCAAGGGCAGCAAAACCTTGCAGGGGCACCTTGGAAGTACCCGTAACAAACTGAAGGAACTTGGCACGGTCAGCTTGGTCGAAAGAACGCAACGCTCTCCAGAACCACTGGATCTGCAGGAAGAGACAGAAGAAGCCAGCATCAGATAGAAAGCTCCTGGAAGGATGGAGGATGGGATTTGGAATCTTAGGCAAATCCCTTCTTTGAGATGAGCTTCAGTTCTTTCATCCATAAGATGAGCAAGAACATCACCTGAAAACAGGCTCCAGAAGAATGAAGAGTTAGGTATAGGTAAGCTGTCATCCACAACCCCTTTCCCCTAAGAGTACTGGTTTATTTGGTGTCATACAAACTAGCACTGCTTAGGGATATGGGGAGGGATGCCAGCAGCAGCTCACCTGAATAGAGTTGGACTGGTACTTGTGGTATTCAGTGTTAGATTTCAAATCATCAATGTCGATTGTGGGCAGTCCTGATATAAGCAGCTCTAACTCTTGCTCAGTGAAGATGGAAATGAGGCGCTTTGGAATGATCTCATAGAAACCTTCTAAGAAAGCTGCCAGCTGTTTGCGGATGGCTCCTGGGAAGAGAACCAAGAAGCCATGTGGCATCTGAACTTGTACAACTGTTAGAGGTCAGAGATGCCCAATCTGGCTCCTGCTGCTACTAGGATGCTGATTGGTCTGCCTGCTTCACCTACCACTCTGTTTCTAGGCCCCTGTATGAGGGTGGATAAAGGGAGGTTATTATTGGTCAGGTTTTTGGACTCTCTTTGTGCAAGGCATTTGTGGCTGACATAGGGGAAGAGAAGAAACAACAACTGTTAAATGTGTGAGGTCTGTCTGATCTCTTCTCATATTAAGCAACAAGGGGTCTAAAGGACATTTCCCCTACCTGTCATTCTCATCTGGCACACCAAGTGTACATACTCCTTCTTATTCTCTTCTGTTACCAAGATGTTTGCCCCATTGGGTTTGAGGTCACGAACTTCACAGACTCCAAACTCTTGGACCTAGAACACCCAAAACACCAATCATGCGTATCAGGCTTGGTCTAGGATGGGACTTACATAGATACCTGGGAACATACTCTAAATTCTTTGCTGTGTCCTGGGCAGAGAGATAAAGCAGGTCATAAAAAAAAAAGTGACTTTTTTCATAAGCTCATAACTTCCTAATAGAGAAAGGCCAAGGGTTTGGCCCTAAAACACATACAGACTTACAAAAAGTAAAGAAATTATCAACAATAAAAGGGAAAAGGGCATGGCTAACAGACATAATGTAACACAACATAATCTTTATGGAAAACAATTTGGGGGAAGAATAACCTTAAATTTTTGTTTTCCATTTATCTCTATTTGTACAATTTTTCTACAATGAACTAACTTTGGGAATGAAAAATAATATACTGGAACATTTTTTAAATAAATGTTTTCCTAGGGAAAACTGCCTGGATTGTTTACAAATTTTGGTTTTTCTGTTTGTGATGTCTCATACAAATACATACTGCTCTCTGCTGGATGGGAGATGAGGCATGGGACTTTAAGTAGTAGAGATGCTTCCTTAGAACCAGGAGAGGTTCTCCAATGCCAGTTCAAGGGTGTTACCAGAATGGGTTTCCTAGACTAGCTGGGATGTGCTACAGTCAGGATTTCCTGACTTACCTCAGTGCTGAAGGTGAGGTCATAGCCTAGTGTGGAGACATCATTTTCCAGCAGATAAACCAGGCCCTGGTAAAAGTGGTAATCTTCGCTCTCCATATCTGTATATCTAGAAAAACACAATTAGACAGGGTCATGGATTGGGGTGGAGGAGAGGCAGCACAGGGGTGGGACACAAGAAAAGGATCTGACTCCCAGGACCGTGTCACATCCTCACCTCACAGACTTGCCCAAGATGTGTTTGTAGAAGGACCGAGTAAAGTAGCACTCCAGGAGGCGGTTGTCATATACAGCTTTGGCCACAATGCGTCCTACAAACTTGAAGTAGCTGAGGTGGTTGGGGTTGCAGTGGGAAGATGGATTGATGGTGTAGGTGACCCGATCGCCGGGTGAGGTACGGAACAAGGCATACATAGGGTTAAACATCTCCCGAGAGATGATCATATACCACTCCCGCAGGAGGCCTCCAGCATCCTGCCCTTCTTCTCCTTCAAACACTATATACCTAGATAAGAGAGCAGAAACAGAGATGTGCAGAAGGCCTAGGACAAATCCTTTCCTTTATGCAGTATGACCCGACTGAG
The DNA here is from genome assembly GCF_021613505.1 of Equus quagga. Classification (NCBI taxonomy): domain Eukaryota; kingdom Metazoa; phylum Chordata; class Mammalia; order Perissodactyla; family Equidae; genus Equus; species Equus quagga. The sequence continues at coordinate 79,403,176 of NC_060276.1, forward strand.
TGAGTGAGTGAGTGAAGCAGTGGCTACAGAGTTCAGGGCCAGAGGACAGAGGTGAATGCAGAGGAGGGGTGGGGATCTCAGACAAAAAAGGGCATCACTGATAGAAGAGATGTCCTGAAGTATCAGTAAAGTCTCACTGATATTCCAGAAAACATCAACAGGAAAAGTATAGAGGCCTTAAATGAGGCCTCACTTAGGGAAAGCAAGGAGAAGGAGTCAAGTGGTGTCAGAGAGAGCTGAGCCCAGAGTCCAATGTCTATAAGGATTTGGTGGTGGAGGAGCAGGGCCCAGTCTGATTCAGAAGCCTCTGACTTCCTGTGTGGTTACATGGATGATGAGCCCATGCCACGAGGGGAGGAGAGGAATCAAGTTTCTGTGTTCAGGAGCATCAAACTACTCCAATAGGTCTATCGTCTCATCAGCTCCCACAATATTTGGTACTGCAAATGACTCATCTGCTCCAGGTGGTTTCAGAATCACCAGCGAGTGATTATCAATTTGGTGGGGGGCCGCTCATGCAAGTGTGGTCTCCCCCAACCCAGGTACCATTTGCTTAGCAAGCTTCCCATTCCTATCGTAACAATGGAGAAAGCTCTCTCTGCGAAGCCATCAGGGGTATCTTTGTAAATGCCCAAGACTCCTCTGTCTGGGAATTGTTGGGTAGCTCAGCTCAAAGGCCAGCCAGCAGAAGACCAGTCTCACGAGACTGTTGCCCAAAAAGATGGGCAACAGCTCAAGGAGATTATCTAAGCCAGATTCCTATTGGAAATTCCTAACGGGGAGGGCAGCACCTCCCTGAATTTCCTTGCACCTCTGGGGCCTGAGTAAGCCTTCACTACCATGTAGAAAGGGTCCCCACTCTCTCATCCTGTCTCTTCTCTGCTCTGGGCTCTTACAATCGATTCTTCATTTCTTCAGGGGATTTCCGGTGCAGTTCACGATAGGAATCTTCAAACACATGGTCACGGCGGACGTGCACAGCCATGTCTTCTTTCCGGAGCCCCTCGTCCAAACGCTCCAGCTCTTGGCGAAAATATCTTGGGAGGCAGGAAAGGAAGGAAAGTAAGATTGGGTGAGCCCACAGAGATTGTGGCACAGATTTTCTGCAATAAGCAGGTAGGCATACAGAAAGGAAGAGAAGGGTAGGGATGACAGGAGTTTTGTGGAGGACGCCCTGTGCCCTGCTCCAAGTTACTATGGCTACCTGCATGTCCTGTACTACCCCAAAGGATGGAATGGGACTTTAGACATCATGTGGTTAAACAGAAGGCTCAAATTTCTCTGATGAAGAAAGAAGGCTGGGGTGGAGAAGGCCAGGGAGTATTTAGGTACAATGACTGTCAGTGGCACAGATGAATCTCTTCCCTTCTGCCCAGCACCATCCCAAGGGCTGCCACCAAGGGAACATTCTTTCCTTGGAAACAGTGCCCCAGGAGGAACTTTGATTCCTTTCTGGGAGGGGAGATACCATTTAGAGAGAGTTCCTAACCCACCCCCAACATCCAAGGCACATACTTGCGCTTGACATCAAAGTCGAGGACACGAATGTAGTCTACCAGGACAGCAAAAGGCCCATCAGCAAGGTGGGTGGTGGACTGCCGTAGGATCTGATTTAACACAGTGCGGTGAGTCTCTGAGGGGAGAAAGGACAGCAGGAATCAGCACATCGTGCGTCCCCGAGGACTGATGACAGCCAACCAGCCAGCAACCCTCTTTTCCTCATTTCAGGAAAAAAGAGTGACACACACACACACACTCTCTCCCTCCACAAATCAGCCAAGAATAAAATGCACAAAATGACCCTGTAAAAAAAATGAAACCTTCTATATTTGGAGATGTAAGAGTTCCCTGTACCTGCAAAGCGAAGGAACTTCTGCGTGTCAGGGGGCAGGCTTGAGGAGATGTGCATAGATGAAGGCTCTCGGGAGAAGAATGGATCAAGGGAGGAAGGAGTGGCTGGGGTTAAGGGGGCAGGGGAGAGTGGAGGAGGCTCGTCCTTGATGTGCGCCAGCTGGCTCTCACGAGTGTCTCGGACAGGAGGCTTGCTCTCCCGCTCTGTGGCATGGACCAGAAAAAATGCCTCGACGGCAGGCTGTAGCACTGGGGGTAGGAATAAAGAAGTGACATTTTACTTTACAAATTTCTACATACGAACCTCTTCACTGTCATGATCAAATTATAAAAGTATACAGAAGAAGAAATAATAAAAACTTGCAGGAGAGATACAATGGTAGCATAGAAAAAATGAAGCCACAGAGGAAGTCACAGCTTCCTTGAAGCCAAAAAAAAAAAAAAAATCGGATAGTTAACCAGTTATAAAGATTCTCCTGGTCTAAAAAAAAAGAAAGATATGAGCTACTAAAAGAGAAGGCAAATCTTTTTTCCTGACACTGAAGTCAGAGGAAGAAACCTCTCCTTTGAATTCTTATTACAGAGACACTGATATAGAGGGGTGACCTGGAAGGAAGAAAATTAAGCTGGTAGAAAGGGTCCCAGAGAAGATCAGTGGGTTGGGACCTGGGCCCTCAGACCACAACTCACCTAGCACCGCATGCTGGTCATGGGATTCCTCCAGTTCCTTTAGACACTCTCCTAGCATGTCCCACAGCTCATCCAAGCTCAGCTGCTCACTGAGCAGGGGTAACTCAGGAGGCCTCTCCTCCTTCTCCTTCTCCCCCTGTAGGGCTCCATCTGAGCCTGCAAGGCACATAGAGAAGAGAGTCACAAAGCCTTTGAGGTTTTTCCTTCCTTTATATTTTGCCCAGATCAAATGTGCAAGCCATCAGACAGATCAAGTAGACTGGCCCACTAGTCACTGAGTAATACTGAGTGACACCTGAAAGCAAACTCCAGTCCTACACTGGATGGCATTTAAATTTAAATTAATAAAATTAATACAACACAAAACATGGTTCCTCAGTTACACTAGCCACATTTCAAGCGCCCAACAGCCACATGTGGCTAGTGGTTACCGCAGGGAAGTTCTACCAGATAGTGCTGGTGTACTCATTGCCTCATTAACTCCCAGAGAACCTGTGGATTATTAAATGCTTTAATATATTTCAAAAATGGACGTCCTATGACAACACTATCCCATAGGAATTGGTTAAAATGGTGCCAAAAAGTATTCTATGTGCAATTAACTTTGAGAAATGTTGCTAAGAACAGCAACCTGTGTGTGTGTGAGGTATTGCTGTAAGTGCTGTATACATGTGTTAACTTGTTCAATCCTAACTATGATCATCTCTCTTTTAAAGGAGAAAACTAAAGCAAAGAGAGATTTGCCTCACGCCCCACAGCTAGTAAATGGAGGAGCCAAGACTCAAACACATGCTGTCTCTACATGTAATATCATATCACAGTTTCTTTATTACAGGGATTGCAATGTGTGCTATAAATCTACAACGAGGGTGAGGTGGTGATGGTTAGTGATCTTAGTTGGTTGCTAAATGCCTATTAAGATTTATAGAAACCAGTGTCCACTAGAACAAATCAGAAAACACTGAGTTGATGTATGTTGAGAGTAGGGTATCCAGCAGACATTCCATGAAGACTGGCTCTCCCTTTTGCTGGGCTGGAAACAGGAAGTAGTACTGACCAATGGACTGAGTATCCTGAGCACTGGGAGATGGCTGGTCCACATCCATGGGTGACTCTTCCCTTCGGACAGATGCCTCCGACTGGCTTGACTCCGACTGGATAAAAGGGAGACAGAGTCACATAAAGGGTGCAACTCAAGGATAGGCGAGAGGCTGGCTCTACCACTTCTCATACATCATAAGCTTAGAAAGAAGCTTCCAATATTTGATCAGGAAGCTCTGTAGCTCTCCAGGAAAAAAGAATGGCCTTCCCACCTCCTTTGCTGTCATCAACCCTGAGCTAGCGAGCTTTTCCAAAGAGGTCCCTGGATGCCTGTATTGCCTCCACTCTACTCCAGACCTATGTTCAGTCAGACATGAGCCTCCTGGATAACTTCAAGAATTCTTCTGGGTATAGTTTACATATATATTACATACATAGATACATACATATAAACTCAGATGGGCAGAAAGTAGGTTTGCTCTTTGTTTCTGTTTGCTCACAAAAGGGGAAATAATAGGTGAATCAGTGCTTCCTTTGATGAGTGGGATTATTCAAAAAGCCAACATCTATCCTATCAGGTGTAGGAAAGAGACTGACCAGAAAAAATACTCCAGAATAATAGCTATTTTCCCTTTCTACCCTGCTGGAGTCACGGCCCTCAAATTCTAGGCTGTTCCCAGCATGCTCGATGAAATCATACTGTATGTCTAACAGTAATTATATACAAAGAAAAACCAGGCCTCAGGATACCTTTATTTCCTGAATCTCGGGAAGGTAACTTGCATGTTGCAAGGACAGGAAAACAATGAGAGACTGCCACAGCATACATACGTGATGCCAGGCTTTTCCTGCAGGCAATCTGTGCTGGGATCCCAACAATGAGCTGGCTACCTAGGAACCTGAAAGTTTGCTCCTAAAAGTGCCTGAGTGCCTAGGTGCCAAGCGAGTATGGAGAATAGAGGCAGAGGCCAGGATGGAGGGACTAGCCATCGCCAGAAGAGGCTGCATGGGATGTGTACCAAGTTTGGGGGACTTTCACGGGCAGGATTCCTGAGATGTCTCTAATGTACCTGCATTGTTCCATGAGCCTGAAAAATCTTCATCCCACATCCCCTCAGAACCCAGACACTTAAGCATTATGCAGTTTGCAAAAGCGCCACTGTTGACTGGATAGCTGGGAGTGGGGTATGATGGCCAAGCTTTAAATCAAATCGAACCAAATGAACAAACCAATGAACAAACAGTAAAGAAAACACCAACAGAAAGTAACCCTGTTGTCCAGAAGCATTCATATAGCAAACTTAATGCAAAAGCATACAAAGTAAGGGCAGTGAAACCCCACTGATGATGTGGTGGGGAAAAGGCGGGGAGACAAATGAATGAGGGGCCACAGGCATCATGCTAACCGTTGCTGCTTGTTGCTGTCTCCGCGCCCTTTGACCCTCACGTACCATTTGTATAATGGCATCAGCCTCAGCCTCCAGCTGCCGAACAGCTGCCTGGATGCTGCTAGCTGAGCCTAAACCGGAGGAACCTGGGAGAAAGAAAAAAGGCAAGATATAAAATGTAGAAAGAGGGAATGCCCAATATTCTCTCTCCTGTCTTCTGGGCTGCCACAGGGCATCTTGCTGAGATCTTTGAGCTTTAGCTCAGGCAGCTTCAGAGTGCTCATCATCAGGCACTAAGAGCTACCGTTACAGATAAGGGCAGGGGACAAGGTGCTAGGCAGATGGATGGTGGCAGCTGAGAGTTCTGCGGGATAGGAGGAAAGAGGTAGGATTTGGCAGGCCACGGCTGAGGCAACATGGCTTCAATGTTTTAGTCAGGAGTGATCAAGGAAGTAGAAAGGAAGCACACTCAGTGAATTGAATCTCGTTCAGCAAAAGATCCACCCCCAATTTCCTTGCCAGATTCCCATTCCCCCTTAATTCTCACTTGCTCTAATGAATTTCCTATGCAGACAGCTCGAGATACAGAATACAGCCATCAAAACTTTAAGAAAAGATCATCACTTCCTCTTGGAAAGGTCGAACAGGAAGGAGACATGACATTAAGTCCTACCCTCCAGGGACTCTGGGTTCTCCACCACCAACCCTGCCCCTCAACTGGACACTCCAGTTCCATACCTAGCCTGCCTGTCTGCTTGGCTTTCTTGTTAGCTCGGCGTGTGTCGTCCCGGAGCTGGATGATGACCTGCAGTACCCTCAAGAAGAACTTCTGGGTAGATGTCTTGGATGTCAACATGGACATAGAAGGCAGTTGAAGCTCCCGGCCACCCAGAGGTCGCTTCTGAGATGCCACAATTACCACATTCTCAGCCATGTCAAACCTGGATAGTGTAGAGGTGGCTTGCGTATATTGACAGCATCAGAGCATAAACACCCAGAGCAAGCAGGGCCTTCTGGTGTCAACCAGAGGGGTCAGGGGTTGCAGAAGGAAATCTCACAAGTTGGAACAAACAGGGTTGAGTGTGTACAGGACAGATAAGAAAATCTGACCAAAGGGGGGGGGGGGGGGGAACACAACAACCAAGAAACCATTAAGAGCCACCTTTCAGAATGTCCCAGATTCCAGACCCACAGCCAAATGGGCAGCTACTACCTACCTGCTTTGCATTTTGCCTTTCAGCTTGGTGGTCTGTGGCTGCTCCTCAGGCAGGCCATCAGGAGAGAGGGTCTCACATTGGGCTCGCCGCTGCTGTTCCAAGTTGTATTCTCGTAGCTCAGCCAGAAGGGTACCTGGGCAGGCAGAGAAGCAAGCAAGTGTTCAGAGACTTTTCTGGCGAAGCGGCTGAAAGCCAAATCTTTCCAAGAAACCTGCCTAGGCCATCCTCTTTGCTCAGCTGCAGAGAACCTGGAGTGAGCAGGAATTTTGCTCTGTTCATATGTGTGCTCATGCATCAGCCACCCAGGGACTGCCAATTTACTCAGCCTCAAGAATCTGTGGACACAACTAGAAGGACCTGCAACTAAGATACACAACTATGTACTGGGGGATTTGGGGAGGTAAAGCAGGAAAAAAAAAAAAAAGAGATTGGCAACAGTTGTTAGCTCAGGTGCCAATCTTTAAAAATGAAAAAAAAAAGAATCTGTGGAATCTACATAAATTGCAACTCAATGCAGAGGAGAAAAACTATGTTTTGGAGCCTTGAACTTCTGAGGTTTTTGTGGTGATCTCAGGCAAACTCTGCTTACCCATCTTAATAATAAGACTAATACTGCTGAACCTCACAAGGCTGCTTTGACAATTAGGAGATAACTGTGCAGTAGAGTGCCTAGGCTGCCTGGCCTATGGGTGTTGAATAAGTGCTAGCAGTCAAGAAAGGTCAGACACCTCTTCTGGAAGAACCTTACAATTTTCATGCAGCAAAGAATACCCTGGGTCATACAGTCCAATTGACTCTCACATTATCTCAGGTGAAAAGGAGATAACCAAGCAGGTAGCCGAGATCTGGGGAGACTCATGATTGGGATGGGGGTGGGAAGAGAGCAAAGATACTCTCTATGCTCAAAGAAAATTTGGCTCTACTCCTGGATTCAATCATTTTATCACCCTAGGTTTTAGTTTTCTTCTTGATAAAACAGGAAGGAAGAAGACTGAAACTAGATAATTTGCAAGTGTTGTTAGAATTTTTGTACCCTCAAAATTGCACAGGGGCTGCCCGGTGGCGCAGTGGTTAAGTGCGCACATTCCGCTTCAGTGGCCCGGGGTTCACTGGTTCGGATCCTGGGTGCGGACATGGCACCGCTTGGCACGCCATGCTGTGGTAGGCATCCCATGTATAAAGGAGAGGAGGATGGGCACGGATGTTAGCTCAGGGCCAGTCTTCCTCAGCGAAAAAGAGGAGGATTGGCGGCAGATGTTAGCTCAGGGCTAATCTTCCTCCAAAAAAAAAAAACCCAAAAAACAAAAACTGCACAAAGGCAGAGGATATTATTCTGATTCTCAATTCCTGAGCCTGAATGTAGTGTAGGTGCATCTCTGAAGTGGCGAAGATGCCTCAGTAGGCTCATCATAGGGCTCTTATGAATGCCCCGAATGGAGACGAGGGCACCGCTGATCCTACACATGCTCATTTTCTTTCACTAAGCACTGATTACCTGCTGTATGCCAGGTATTGGGGATGGAGAGAGATGCCCTGCCTTGCTCTCGAAGAACAACTGAGCAGAGGAAGACAGACTCAGTATTATCAGTGCTCTGACAGAAGAGAGCTGTGTTATAGAAGCCTATTAGAGTTTGATTTAACCTGGGAGTTCAGGGAAGGCTTCCAGAAAAAGTTGACACCTAAGCGGAAGGTTCCAAAAAGACAGATGCTTTACTCTTATTATTACCTATCTGTTTACAAAGGGTATAACCCAGATGGCGGGCTCCATTCAGTAGCAGCTTGAGAACAGTGTCCCGGGTCCCAGAGTCCCCCCGAGAGAGCTGCAGTAACACATTAGCTGCATCCTCTAGGCCTTCTTCAGAACAAGAGTGGGATGTCAACACCTGGGAAAAGAAAGGGAGGAGGAGTAAGCCTCAACTTGAGAACTAAAATATTATCAGCCCCCATCTACCTTGTCTCCCCCAACCTTGGGAGCTCAGAAGAGCTTGGACTCACCTCCACAGAGAGTTGTAGCTGGTTTTCAGTGAGGCCAGACGATACCATCTTAAAGTCTGCACTGCTGCTGCCCCCATCACCCACCTTCGCTGGAGATTTGCTGGCTTTAGTAGTAGTACAAGCTTTGAGAAAAGAGACGGAACACCATAAGCCTCTGAAACTCACATGCCAGAGACGTAAGTGACAGAACCAAGGAGTCGCTGAACTGTCCAGGGCTTCAAAATGGGAAGGTAGTGAAAATGAAGATCCACCCACCAAAGCCAAATCCAAATGACTTGGGATGCCAAAAACTTTTATGACTGTACCTTCTAAAGTGACAAAGAATCCCAGACATTTCTCTCAACTGTTCCCCTACTATCACAGAGCCCCTCTGAAAGCCCCTTCTTCAAAAGCTACTTCAAATAATTCTTACTAGTCTACTGCAGGGCTCATTTGCTTCACTTTCTGTGATGGCATGGCTACTCTATTCTACCGATTCACAGTGTATCCTTCCTGCTCTTGAACTCTTTCCTCTGAGAACTGGCTCTCTCAACCAAGCTGGAAATTCTTTGAAGACAGAGACTTTCTCTCTCTCCTCCTTTTGGTGCTTAGACTAGGGGAAGTCACATTCAGTGAATGTCTGCTGGTCTTCACAGGAGTGTGTGTGTGTGAGAGAGAGACGGAGAGGTGGAGGGGGAGAGGGAGCAAGGGGAACATGGAAAGATAACTGGGACTGACAAGGGTGAGAATGAACACATTTGGCTCTCACAAACACAAACCAAGCTGATCGCTATCATTTAGGGAGGAATACCTGGATGAGGGAACGGGGATGAGGTGGGTGTATACAACCCACAGCTCCCAGCCTATATCCACACTTACTTGAAACAGTAGTGGTAGCAGTCGTGGGGGTAGTCACTGTCGTCGAAGCAGCTACGGCAATGGTGGATATAGCCGTGGCAGCAACCAAGGCTGGAGCAGAAGTGACAGGGGTGGTTGCAGTAGCGGGAGTGGGCGTGCTGGAGGCAGCAGTGGTAGTGGTAGTAGATGTGGTTGAGGTGGTAACAGTGGTGGAGGAAGCACTGCTGCCAGAATTAGTCTGTGCTTCCGATACTTTGTTTTCTGGGAGAGCGATTGAGATGAGAGAAAGGAGTCTGAGGAGTTTCTCAGTTAAGAGAGAGCTCCGGCGGATTACTGGGTGTGACAACATGTTCATGAGCTGTCCCAGTGGAGAGGCCTCAAGGCTGTATGGGGAGGTTTCCCCCTCACCACTAGCACTCACTGGTACTGACTTCACAGAGTTCTTGCCTTTCCGGCTGACATTCATGTTGTCCAGTTTTACCAATAAGTCCCAGAAGTCTGTGCAAATGCCACTACTGTTGGATTGTGAAGAGCATGGGCTGCAGGTCTGCTTACTGCCCCTCTCCCTATCACTCTCACAGTTTGTTTCTTTGGTCCGCTGCTGTGTGAAGTGGCTGGGAAACACCTGTGGGGAAAAGAAGGACAGGCTTGGTCTAGGGGGTCTACGTAGAAAATACAGCTTCCTGACACAGAAAGACAACTGGTTCCTAGACTCTCCACTCCTTTAGACAACTTTGCTAACATGGGAGATGTCACATGTGAGTTTTATCCAACTGATGGTGAAACAGCCGAGAGCAAAAAGCAGGGGCTTTGTAGGGAGACAGACAATTGGCAAACTTTCCTGAGTATCAGTCTCTGTAGTTATAAAATGGGGAGGCCAACTACCCTGCCTTGCAAAATTGTTGAGATTAAAATAGATACTGTATTTTGCATACTGCCTGTCACAAGGCAGTCCTTCAACAAATAGCAGCAATGCTTATTAAAAAGAAGCCTGAATTAAGTTCTAGGTCCAGACAGCTCTATCACTTACAGCCACATGACAAAGCCAGTAAAAATTTCTGTATCCCAGCTTCTTCATCTGTAATATGGGAATCATATAGACCACTGAGGGTTGTTTTGATGACTGAATGAGATAATGCTTAAAAATTGTAAAGAGTGAAGATAAAAAACCCACCGAGTTATTTACCAGACAATTTCCCAGAAATAATACAGACCTCAGCACTAACAGCTAAGAAAGACCTGCTACCTCCTTCAGAGTTCAGATTTCACCTAGGCTGTGGCTGCCACCCCTCTTCCGTCCCCAGGAGCTGGGTTCCTTCAAGCTCCTCACCTTGGCCAATTGAATGAGTGTGTCTAGAACATGTCTGCAGACAACTGGAGCAGCCTGGGGGTGAATGTGGACAGTGGAGCCGCTGCTTGCATGTTTCTCGGTATGTTTGCGCCCCCCTGAACGCTGGATCTGGAATATATTAGTCCTGCAGCCTAGGGCTGCATCCATGGATACTGAGAGCCAGGAAAGCTGGTTGGAGCTCTTAGACTCCATCTTGTGCAGCAGGTCCAGAGGCCGGTTCTCATGGCTGCTTGACCCACAACTCTTGCTTGACTTTTTGCCCTTTTCTTCACTTGAGGAGAGTTTGGGTGTTTCAATGCACAGCTCACTCTCACTGCTGCGCTGCAAGATGGACAGCAGGCTGCGGATGACCCAGTGGCGGGTCTGGGCATGGTAGCAGAGATTTCTCAGTACTCGGTGTAGACGGCTAGTATTGAGTTTTGGTTCATCCACAAAAAGTAGGACCAGGAGACAAGATAGGGCTTCGTGGTCCAGGAGGAGCCGTCCTCGGAGGCGGAGGAGAGTGTCCACGTTACTGCCAGAAGGCCTGGAAGAGAAGCATGACTTCTGGGTAACACTTCAGCTAGAGCTCTGGGATCACGCATAGGCCTAGGGGAAGGGGATGAACTGGACACTTCCAAGTAGGCTTCAGAAAGGAGGGTGCCCAGTCCAAGGGCTCTTAATAGTAAGAAGAGCTGCCCTCTTGAGTGCCTACTATGTACCAGGCACTCTACAATGTCTACAACAGCTTCCTCACAACGATGCTGTAAAGACTAGAGAATTGCCCATTTCTGAGACGACAAACAAGAGGCTCAAACAGGTTAAGTGACTTGCCCTACATCACACAATGACTGAGAAGAGAGTAGAGATTCCAGTCCAGATCTGTATCACCAATTAGTAAAATCGGACTGCACCTAAAGTCTTAGGAGATGATGCTTATTTTTGCCTTCTATAGACAACCAAGGGGTTGAGTGCTGTATAGGGACTGATCACTCCCTTCACATTTTGGCATGTTGGGTCCACTCTGCTTCAGCCTGTTTAATAATGAACTCCTCTCTACTTCTGCAGCCTAGACACTACAATCTCAAGGCAAGTGGCTCCATTGTTTTCCTATTTGCATGGGAGGCAGGTGGTTTTCCTTGTGGTAGCTTTCCATAGCTAGTGCCTGCTGCTAGCCTGCCTTACTTTGTGATTATGGTCTACAGTAGCTATACTAACCCCAAAGTGTGGCTTTCTGAAGGGAGCTTCCAAAGATCTGGCTCCTCAACTCATTCAAGGAAACATCCTAGAGAGGTCATCCAGCCTCTCCACCTATAAATTAAGGGAGGCGGACTAGTAGTAGACATGAGGTGGGATGGCAAGGTGAAAACACAGACAAAGGTACCTGTTATGGCTGCTGCTACCCCCCATCTGGAAGGTGCCACCTCTCTGCACAGCAAGGCGAGTATACTGGACCCCACGGTTGCCACTTAGGCGACTGGTGAAAGCTGGAAGGAAAGAAAAACAGAAACTGAAATGGGGAAGGGGTGGTGAGCTGGGTTCAGGCAATACAAAAGGGAACAACAGAGCTTCATGTGGTCAAAGCTAGATATTCCAGAGCCCTCCCACTTGCCTCCCTCTGTACCCGGGCTACGGAGGATGGCAGACAGTGCAGAGGTGCTGCTGTGCCCAAAGAGCCGCTCGTGCATGAGCTGCCGCTGCCGGGCTTCCTGCTCTCGCCTCAGGGCTTGTGCCTCAGCTGCAATGTCAGGTGGCATCACGGCCAACACACTGTCCTCCATGTCTTCCAGGACACTACGACGCAGGTCTGAGGGCAGAGTCTGGATGAAGGTCACAGGGTCCATGGGGGTATCTGAGCTGGCATTCTGTGCCAGTTCCCGTCGCTGTTGCTCAGCTCTCTGCTGTGCCAGCACCTACAGAGCAGACGAAGTCAATGGGGGCACACTCACAGCCAGGCAGCCTGGCCCCACCAGCTCCCCGCTCACATACTTCCTCCTGGATGGCTGGAGGCAGGGCAGCCAGGAACTCAGGGCTCACTTCGGTCACACCAGGATTCCCCACCACTGCAGGAGCTGAGCTATTTGTTGAGGGGGCAGTCCGGGTTGGTGGACGGATGCCCAGCTGGTTCTGGAGGACTTCTCGGCGGATATCATCAGGTAGAGCAGCCAGAAAAGAGGGGTCCACACCTTCAGGGAGACTGATACCTGAGGGAAAATGCAAGATGTGAAGGGACTCACACCTCTACCGACGCCTAAGATACCCCTGGAGGAAAGAAACTACACAGCCTTGCTTGAGGGAAACCAGCTTGGTTTGTCCTCACTGCATGCAAAGGACACAGGACACACAAAGGAGGTCCAGCCACCTTCCCTAGGCTCAGAACAGCTCTTGTTATGTGCCAGGTTCTATGAATACACTGTCAATTAACCTTCATCAAGACCCCATAATGTAATTATCACCACTCCCCCTCAGTATCAATGAGGATCAGAAAGTTAATGACCCCAGGTCCTACAGGTAGGTGGCAGTAGATGGGGGATTTGAGCTAAGATCAGTTTGACTCCAAAGCCTGGGCTCATTCCATTATGCAGTGTCAGTATCTCCTAACTGCTGGTCTTCCTCTCACATATAATGCTGTCCTCCATTTGGATGGAACTGTTTGACTGGTGGGCATTTTCATGCCAAGGGCTACTAGAAACCTAAACAGCCCCAGGATGGCCTGAGCACACATGGAGCTCACCTGCAAGGGGATCTTCTTCTTCACTGCTTGTTGAAGGCAGTGGCTCTTCTAGGATTCCCCGGGAATCTGCTCCAGAAATGGCTACAGCGGAATCTCTGGTGGAAGAACTCTCAGAGGATGCAGGAGGAGAGCTGAAGGAAATAATTTTCAGATTGTTCTCTGCATTGTGTTTCCCCATTTATAAAATACTCCTCTATAATACCCCTTTCTCATAGAAGCTAGGTTGACTTCCCCAGTGTACCAAGCATGTGCATTATTTAACAAGTATAAACGTGGCCTGAAATACCTGCCAGTATCTCCTGTCCTCCTCTTGCTCGTACAGTGCTTACCTGTCCTCGGGGGGCTGGGCAGGTTCCCCTGACTCATCACCCCCGCCTTGCAATTCTGTCACAACCGGTGGGGCATCCCCAGGAGTGGAGCTGCCTGCTGTGGGTTGCTCAGAACTGCCAGCTGCTGAGGTATCACCTACAGCCTCCTCCAGGGTACAGGAAGCTAGGCTGCTGGTGTCCATGGGAGAGCCTTCCAGTTGACTGCTGACAGCTGTCAGTGCATCAGAATCTTCAGCTCTCTCTGGGGAAAGAGAGGCTAGGAGGAAGTCACATGGAAAGGTTAGATCTCTGCCTGGAAGAGGGGGCCGAATTAAGAAGCAGCCAGATCAGATTTCTCACTTTTCCACCTTCACTCTACGCTGGCCTGATGTTCCCCCTTAATCCTATCTGCTTTAAAAGGCTCAGCTCAAACCCTTTCTATCATCTGTTGAATATTTACAGTGTTCCAGGCATGCCTATGAAACATCTTCCCTAGGCACCCTGGATAAGGGATCTTGTCACTTTCAGATTCCCTGCAAACACCATTTGTACATGCATGTTGGTTCTATTTATCTAAACAAACAAGGTCCCTTGAAGGAGAAAACTCCTACACCTTAAGGTTTCTCCAGAGCACATCACAAGTAGCATGGTATAGAGCAGGGATGGCAAACAGGTTTCAATTTACCCTGATGGAACACTGCTGAGAATTTTGAGGCCCCATTTCAAACCAGTGGGAAATAGTGCCATGAGATAAATGGTGTCTGCCAGGATGGGAGAGCTTATGTGTGGGGTCATGTGCTTGCCATCCCTGGAACTGTTAAAGGAGAGCAAGCTTTAGAGTCACACAGATCTAGATTTTAATCTCAGTTCAACCACTTACTTAGTGATCTGAGGCTAATTATTTCACTTCTGAGTTTCAGTTTACTCACGGATATAACACCATCTACTTTGTATGTTTTTCTTTTGAGGAAGATTAGCCTTGAGCTAAGATCCGTGCCTATCTTCCTCTATTTTTTTTATACATGGGACGCCTGCCACAGCATGGCCCGACAAACAGTGTGTAGGTCCGCATCTGGAACCCAAACCCACAAACCCCGGGCCACTGGAGCAGAATGTGCGAACTTCAACTGCTGTGCCACCAGGCTGACCCAACTTTGGAGGGTTGTTTTTAAAGAAATTAAGTAATAACCCTGGCATGATAGCCCAGAAACAGAGTGCTTATCCCAATGAACTGTTGGCATCATTACTAGTATCATTAGATATTCAGATGTATAATCACTTGAGGATATGGAGAAGAAACCTCCACTTTAGCTAAGAAAGCTAATGAGCAAGCTGAGATCCTACTATGTGAGGACTTAAACTTCTAGTATTTCTCTAAAGTAAGAGAGTAAAGAGAAACTACGAAGATGTCCATTCTTTCCTCCTATCTCCCCCAAAACCTTGAAATTCTACTCACTTATAGTGGGAGCTGGGGATAACTCCATCTGAGTTGTTTCTGCTTCTCCGCTTGGCCTTGTGGGACCCAATTCCTCTGGTTCTACAGGCATCAGTAGCTGGGTAGAGCTTCCCCTTTCTCCAGCTGGGGACTGCAGCTCTTGAGGAATCTCTCCCAACGCTGGTGGGGGTGGGAGTGTTGGTGGTTGTTGTGAGGGCTGCAGAGTAACAAGGGTCTCCTTGGGCTCAGATGTAGCTGCATCAGTTGAAGATGGGGTTGTTGGGTAGCTGTCAGGCATAGGCGTTCCATCTTTCTCGGAAAGAATGACAATGGGTTGTTAAAGGGCAATCAGCCAAGGACTCAAACAGCACATGTGGCTTGACAAGTATCCCACCCAGCCAGTGATGCAGGACTCCCCCCGACCACCAGTTGCTCCTAGAAATAGCTTGTCGCTGGTCTGGTATACCCAGGATGAGGGCTAAGGCCCAGTGCTATCTTAGTTCCAAGAATGGGAGATCTAACTCCTTGTAGATCCTAAGAATTAAATCCTTTCTGTGCCCCAGGTGGAAGAGGAAGAGTTCAAATCACTTCATAATGATGTATGCCTCACCCTAAATATCACCTGTCCCCTTCCACCTCCCTTTTTTTCTTCTAGTCTTGATTATCCAAACAACATCCAAAACTCTGTCTGACGGAAGCAACAGTGCCAAGACTAAATATGAATATGCCACACACCAGGGAAAGTAGTAAGTTGTATAGTTATCTTCTAATTGGGGCCTAAAATCCCTACCCCACAACAATACAACTTACTACCTCACCCTGGCATGAGCAGAATCCTCCAGCAAGGGCAGCAGGCAAAAGGCCATTTTACCTGATGACAGATCCTTTCAAAGACCTTTTGCTAGATTAAGGGCACCAGGACATCTACCCTCTTCCACTGCTATAAAAAATATCATGTAGACTTTGGTACAATCATTTCCCAACTCAAGTGCCAAAGGAGACAGAGGGTATAGGGAAGCAGAAGAAAGTTCTGAGGAAATAGGGGTGGGGGAGACAAATAATACCACATGGACCAGTTATTAGAATCACAAAATGGCTACCGACATTAAGTAGAATAGAAAGAGAAATAGAAAGCATATAGTAGTAATACCATTTAGCACACAGAGCTACCTTCCCAAAAGCAGATTGCTCAAGACAACATTCCTAGACTTTTAGATTCCACAGACCCCAAAAATTTATATATAAAAAAGAAAAAATAAAAGGAGACTAACAAAAGGTTACCAACTTTTAGTTTAACCAAGTAATAAAAAAATCCCATCGATATCATTTAATAAAAATATTCTGATACCAAAGAACTAGGAAGGATACAATCGCTATAAAAACAGTCCTTCAAATTGGATAAATTCAGCTTTCTGAAAAACTCATTAAACTTTCCTTATTTTGTTCATTTCCACTAAGGACTGGCACTTGGGAACCACTGTCATCAGGTATTCTCATTAAGTACCACACCATGGTGGTCACCAAAGGGGACAGGACACATGGTCAGAATGCAGCACAGGATAATTAGAACAAGAACCTGAACAGAGCATGTCGGAGGGGAAGTGTACCACCGTGGGAAAGACAGTAGACTGTATAGTTATCTCCAAGATGGGGTATGACCCTAAAACTATACAATCTACTACCTCATCCCACAGAGCACCAGTGTTCATCTTCAGCCCACTTGGGCCAGCTACTTGGAAGGGTCGGGAGAAAGAGCTAGCCAATTAGCAAGATGGGGAAAAGGGAGGGAGAGTTACCTGAGAGGTTTTGTTCAGTGGAGTCATTTGTCTTAGATGCAGTACACTGCAAAGAGAAGGGAGAGACCAATCTGGAACGTGCAAGCACTAAGATAGAGGTCAACTGTAATAGTCACCATCCCCCTCATATGCCATCTAGGAGTTCAATGACCTAGATGGAAGATGAGCAATTTAGTGTGCAATTATAATCTCCAGTTTCTCTAACACACACTCATGTTCAAGAATAGCTTGGGGACAAGAGGAAAACTGCCAGGGGACTGAGTGAACAATGAGAGGAAAGCATAATAAAGACCACTTTAGAGCTGAGCTGGGCACAGGACATGACCTAAACACAACTATTGAGACCAGCAACATTTCTGAAAAGTTTCATCTCTATATATTTCCTTTTCTTGGGCTCATTCCAGTTTTTTCACTCACATGCCAGGCTTGCTTATTTTCTCTCTCTTTTCACGTGTTTGAAACTATGTTACTGTTTGTTAGGTAAAAGTTCTATACAAAGGTATTTGTTAGATCAAGCTTATTATCGTAACTGAACATTTCAATATCCTCTAACTGCTGAGTGGGGTATAATAAAGTCTTTCACTCAAGTCTTTTAATGTCTTCATATTTCTATCAGCTTTTACTTATTAATATATCTTAAATCAATACTGTTCAAGGTCCCAGAAGTTTCAAAAAAAGGTAGGTAGCTTCCTCCAAAATCACGCTTGAGATTTTAAAAATTGAGCCCTAGAAAATGACATGGTGATGGGGTTCAGGGTAGAAATATTTTCTCTGATCTGAAGCCTAATCCTAACTTATTCAAATGATGGAACGGGGTCATCTTGGTAAGGTTCACCCACACTTGGTAAGGCAATCCACTGAGAGAAATGGAATTGAACCCCCAAGAACATTGGGCTCAGTCAAAATCATTCTTCCTGTCTAGTTGCAGTCGCTAAAGGTAGAGACTACACAGTGTGACTGGTGAGTCAGGAGTTACTCTGGTTCTGGCTCCAGTTTTTCCCAGCGAGACACCGGAGAAATAATCTTCCCTCTGTATTTGAATTCTTTCCCCATAAAACCATGTGAGTGTATGGTAAACTTGGAATGGATCATTTCTCAGGTTCAATGTGAACCTCCTAGGATTTTTCGATGACTCCTGGTGCCACATATACACTAAAAATGTATGAAAGTTAAGGCAGACATAGCCAAAAATGAATCCTCCCAGCCCTTGGGAATTACCTGTGCACTCTGATCCCTGTTTTCCTTATCTTCTTTGCCTTTGTCAGTTATCTTTGTTTCTTCCTCAGCCAGTTGTTTCCTGCGTTTCTCTCGCCTTTCTTCCAGCTCCTCATCCCTCAGGAATTCCAGGTGATTGACAATGGGCACTTTAACAACTGGATCAAAGAAGCCAAGATCAGAGGCTACTCAGGGGAGGTGAGGGAAGAAGCCAAGAGGCAGAGCTTGTGGTCACAGAGAACTAGGAAAACAACTTTCCATGCACTTGTCCCAGCCCTGGAAGGCTCACTACTGTCTTGATAACCAATCTGCCACACACCTGAAACACAGTCATGCATGCTCTCAGCATCAAGAACTTTGCATTCCTCTGTCCAGCGGGTCAGGGCTGTGGGGATGCTGGACAGGGTCCCTGTAGGGGAACAAAGAAGAGTAAGACTCTTGGCCTCGTCATGTCAACTGATCCAAAAATTGCACTATTTTCCTAACAGGACCCAATGTCTATCACAAGGTTTGGCACATCACAAGGTATCCAGAGATGATAAAGTTTTTGTTGCTCTTGGCTAAGTCATTGGGTGTTCTGGCTTCTATAAAATGGGGTTTCTCCAGGCTGGGGAGATGCTGTTCTGCTTGCCCTCAGCAGGGAAGACTAGAATCTGACAAACTGTACCCTCCCTTTCACCACACAAACTTGCCTGCTTGGCTGGTAGCTGTGCTCTGGTCATGGAAAAAGTCATCCAGCAGTTCATCATCAGACCGTGCGATGATGTGAACGTCATCGTTGCCCACCAGGAGGCGGGCCCGACCCCGGCTTTGTAGGGGAAGACTGCTGCTCAGCTGAAGGATGTCAGCAGCAGCAGAGGGACCAAGCAACCTGTAGGGTGATGGTGGGATGCCATGGTCACTGTACATCCATAGGGGCCCCACAACCTGTTATTGTGAAATCTTTTCTGTATCCTCTAAGAAATGCCTAACACTATTATGGACTTGATCATACTATATATAAGTCTAAGTTACTTTTCTAACTTACTCTGTAAGTTTGCAAACTTTATTTGGGCTGAGGATGCATATTATTCCATAGTTCCTAGCAGAGTGAGTGTCACTGATAATGCTAGGCACTGTTTTAGGGTATAATGCCTCTCTTGTACACTCACTACAGTTTGCACATTGACCATTATGACACCTGCATGTCTCTCTCTCACTTCTAAAATTGTTTCTCCCACTAAACTCTAAGCCTGAGGACAGGGACCTAAAGCTTTAAGTGTTTGGCATGAGATGCTTAATGACCGCTAAATGTATGCATAAGACATTTAAGCAAAAGGACATGTTGTACAATTTGTATTCCCCCAAAACGCTGCACATACAATACACAAAGAAATGGGCAAATACATTATTTGTGTGTGTGCTAAGAGTGTTAAGTGATGGACTGTTCCTCCCAGGTCAAGACAATGCCGAAGCCCAGTGAGCCCAACAATCTTCTTCGTAACTCACCTCTGGAGTATAAGAGGAGGGTTGGGCTGGCGATTCCCAGGGTAGTGAACGTGAATGGTATGGCCTGTATTGGCTGTCAGCTGCCTTAGGGTCCTCTGACTGCGCCCGATGCCCTGTGTGAGACGTGTTGTAGAGGAGCCACTGCCCAGCGTCAGGGAACTGTGGTCTGCATGGCGTACCATCAGTGGGTGGGTGGTAGGGATATTTCCTGGGGATGGAGGGATGTCTGCTGCAAGGACAATATGCAAAGGGGTCAGGGCCAAAAAGAAATTTCTTCCATGGTTGTTCAAGCAGAACCATGTCTCCTGGGCCTTACTTCCTCACACGGAAACCTGAGCTTTGTCCTTTCTCCCTCATTCCCACACCTCATCTATAATCACTGATATTGCCATAGCTTATGCCACCATCTTTCACCTAGATACGGCAACGGCCTCCTAAATAGTACCTTCTCCCAATCCATTCTCCACACTATAGCCACAGTGGCTGCTTCTAGGCCCCTCAGAAACATGCTGCTCCCTCCACCTTGAAGACTCCTCTCCCTCTTCTTTACCTGTTCTTTTGTTCTTGGCCTTGATGTCATTTGCTCTGATTTTAGATTGGCTTAGTAACCTTTTACTCTGTGCTTTCTTACCATACTACAATGTAATGCCTGCATAATTCCTAACAGATCCTAAAGCTCCTATGAGGGAAAAGGATTCTTTTTCACTACTGTAACACAGTAGGCACTCCTCAAATATTTGTTCAATTTGCTAAATGGACAGAGGCTCAACATAAGACTGATGGAAATCACAAAAATGCAAAGAAAATCACAGAACAGACGGTATCTTGAAGATTATGTAATCCAACCCGTTTTTTTTTTTTTTTTTTCTTTTCAAACTCTTCATTTACAGGTGACAAACTGAGGCTCAAAGAGGTAAGAGACTACTTGGCCAAGACAACAGACCAGAACAGTTCAGTGTTTTCTGCTATATACCTATGATTTGGGGACAAGACCCGCCTTCTCAAGACAGCTTGATTTTAAGAATTCGATGTTAAAAGGGAACTCTGACGTTGATGAAGGAGGAGGGAAGAGATTCACTCTCTCCTCCGAAAAGATGCATCCTTGATGAACAGAGTGAATGTGCTCAAATCTATTCCCCAATGCCAAGCTCAAAGGCGTCCATCCAAACTCTTAAGATCCAGTATTACAGACACAAGGATTATTGATTGCCCTTTCACTGTAGCGTGCACATGGGGTGCCTGATGTAGTCAACCTTGGTATCACATTTTTTAAAAAAAATTCAAGCAAATCATCAAGTTGTCCAGGCTCTAAAATGGCTGCCTATTTACCGAGGTGGAGAGAACAAAAGCAGCCTCTCAAAATTCCTTCTTCTAAGTATACACTTATTGAGAGAGATGGATTCAGATATCCCTTGCCCCAGGAAGTCAGCATAGGAAAAGAAGTGCTTTCTCTATCAGACTGATAGCTGCTCTGGTTCACTGCTTGGCTTACCCTAGAGAAGGGTATAAGAATCAAGAGATAAAACCCAGCTGAGCCCCTGTATCTTACTAGCACTGGAGAACATGTTGTCAAACTCAATGATGAGATCATCCTCCCGGTCAAAGCGCTCAAATCGGACCAAGGGAGAAGCGTTCATATCAGGGTAATCCTCATCCAATTCCATTTCAGAGCCATCGTCGTCATCGTCTTCATCTCCCTCTTCACCTTCATCATCCTCCTTAAGGGGAAAATAGGAGATGGAGAATTGCTGGAGGTAAGGGTTTTCTGAAGTCTGGTGTCATGGCCACATTTGCACATGAGGGAGGGAGGCGCTGAGGCTAGCAACCCAGACTGTTGGTTTTCTCCAGCTCTGTGTTCCCATGGAAGAGATTGTCTGAACCAACCCAAACACAGTCCCCCCTCACCTGATCATCTTCCTCATCTTCCTCCTCCTCCTCCTCTTCATCCTGACTATCATCCTCATCCTCGTTACTGCCACTGCTGTCCTCTTCCTGAGTGTGCTCCTCCTCATCCTCAGGGTCCAGGATATTCATGGAATCTAAAACAAAGGGAGCACATTGGAGGACTATACTGAGTAGCTAGAAAACAGGCTACTGTGCAGGCCGGCAGACTCAGTGGGAAGGCGATGGGGTATCTGACTCTAGGAGAGGAAGAACCAGATCTGGGGTGATGTACCGATTTAGTGAGCCAGCCCTGATTTCCTGAGAGTGCCAATCAATGCATCAACACGCTGAGCAGGGTGGCTGAATGTGGAGGCTGGCTATAGGGTGGTGCTTGAGGAGCCAGGGTCTAGGACTTGGCCAAGTCTGCTGGTGCCCCCTTGCCTTTCCAGCCCTACTTTGCTATTGACTGCATCCTGTTGTTAAGAGGGAATCTGGAGCGATGATAGCAGGTGGGTGAGAAGAAAGCGAACCAAGTAAGAAGTGACAAACTTTTGGGCAAGCAGTAGTAACATGTTATTTGAAAAACTGGCTGAGAATAAAGTGGATGGTGTATGTCAGCACATGCAGACAGATGCTTCCTTATTCTGCACATGTGGGCAGCTGCCTCCAGGAAAAACCTAGTGTAGTGTCTGTCAGACGTGCAGGGCAAGAAGGGAGGCCTTTCTGGCCTCGGCACTCTCACCTTCTCGGTTGGCCTGCAAGGTGGAAGCTTGGCTGAGGTTGGAAGGAGCTTCATCCATCAGCACGTCCTCTTGTGATTCATCCTCTCCACTTCTGCTCACTGAAGGTTACAGAGCAGAGCCTTCACTGAACAACAGAGGACTTCCCTTTCCAGATTGGGTGCGCCTAAAGTAGCTATGTACACCCAGCAGAAATCCACTTTTTTTTGGATGAGGGAGAAGACCTGGGTTCTCTGCTGTTGACTAGCTAGGTGAGCTTGGCCAGTCACTTTACCTGTCTGAGTCTCAGTTTCCTCATCTGTAAAATGGGATGATCACATCTGCCCTGCCAATCCCACTAATTGTGAAACCACAGAGGATAATGGGTGTGAAAAAGCCTGTCCGATTTAAGAATATTCCGTTTATCCTTTGATTTCCTTCACTGATAAAATAAAAACAAGTAACACATACACCCTTGGAGTCAGGTGACAGTAGGGTACCTTTGCCGTTTTCCCTCTGAGTTGTAAAAAGGGCCACCCTTAGGGAATGATCACTTTTTGCACTACTGAGACTCAGAGGCAGAAAGCCCCTGGATTTCACTAAGAACTGAAAGGAAAGCACTTTCTCACCCTACAGCCTCCTCTAGGCCTCCATGAATAAACGCTCTTGATGTGCCTAACGTATCATCTATACTGATGGCCACCCCCTCCACCTCCCCCACATAGGCAATGCTTCCGACCCGCCACAGGGTCTGTAGACGGCTTGTGAATATCTCATTTGTAACTGTCAACATCAAGACAAGCAGCAATCTAGGCTGGCTACGAGCCCTTAGGCAGAGCTGAGCAAGCAGATGATGAGAAAAAGGGTCCTCCCAAGAGAGACTGAGGCAAAGGAAGAGGCTAGAGGCTATACTCAGTTCTGGGGCTCTCACCTATAATTGTACTGTTCCCAGATCCGCCATCCCTCTCAAGCAACTCATCTATCAGGTCCTCCAGCTCATTCTCAACCTGGAGAGAAATAGAACATATACATGGATGCAAACAAGTCTATCATTATGCTAGCACTGAAACTCTAAAAAAAAGCCAGCAAAGGAGCATATAGTTCTAGGATATGTGTGACAGAGGATATTATATAAACACCACACACTTGGTGCTAAGAGCACAGAAACTAACATGTGCTGCCAATCCACACTCAGACTGTCCTTCAAATAGGTCCATCCCAGTTATCTGAGACCAGGTTAGTCTTTATACTATCCACAGGAATACATGCAGATCTCAGAGCTAGTGGCTCAGGACTGTAGGCCCCATTTCTTACCATTGCTATCAGCTCCAGAAATTACAGTGCCCTCTTTAGTCTTTAGAAGACTGCTGTTTGAATGCCCCAGTGAGAGCTGGCACTACAGGCACAACAGTGATGTTAAGGAGCTTCCATTAATGACCAGAGCCAAGTAAATCATAGACCCTGGGCCCAAAGGGCTCAGGCTAGCTTTCTACATCAACATTTCACCTGAGCCTAAGTTTTCTTGTTGAGATCTATTCCATTTCATAGTACATGGCATCCTGGTCCTGCCCCCACCCCTCACTTAATACAATTCAAACACATTTACTGAGCATCTACTAAGCATATCATCTGTGCTCCTCTGCAAAGCAGACAGCATTGAGGCAAGGATCTAAAGTATTCACCCACCCACACCACTTGGGGGTTTGGTTGAATGCCGCAACAGGGGTATGCTGGGTGATCTGCCTCCCTACCTGCATCTCTTGTGAACTGAGCACCTCAGGCTGCCCAGCAATCACCACTGAGTCGGTTTCAGCCTCCCCATCCATGATATCCCCATCTGCCACCTCTGTCTGAGTGACATCATGATCCTCCTCCTGCACTTCTGCTTCCCCAGGCTCGCCTGAAACAATCAACCAACCAGCAAAATAATCAAGGGATGCCTATGTGCAGGGCACCATGAAGCAAGTGTGAAGACAGGTCCCTTCCCTGGGCAAGTTTACAAGTTCTCAGAGAATAAATGAATGGGTGACAAAGGAAAAGACAAGGCTACGTGTGAGGATAGCCAAATAAGGCTGCAGTTTTAAGGAATTCTTTGTGGGGCAGATTCCCACGCCACTATGACAGATCTCTGGAAGGCCAGCAAGTTCCCAGGGAAACAATACCAAGCCAGAACAGTTGTGATGCCATGTCCATAAAATAACTATGCCCACCCGGCAGCTCTCCAGTCCATTGGCTCTGATTCCCTACCTGGGTCCTGCTGGTTGCTATTGGAGTCCTGAGAGGCTCCTTGGGCATCCTGCTCAGACTTGCTCTTGCTGGAAGCACTCTTGCTTCCAAAAAGGCTACTGGGCTGGTTCACAATCCGGGAAAGTGTTTCCAAAGGCTTCAGAGCAGCATTGACTGTGTTGGCCATGTTGGGACTGAGATAAAGGAAGACACAGAGATGGACTGAGCACAGATATCCACACTAAAAGGAACCAAGGCTGATCCCAGGAATGGGGCATGGAAGATATAAGGTGAGCCTGGGACATCTTGTTTTGCCAGAAGGCTTTCAAAAGCAAGACTTTAAAAAATTAATGGGGTCATTACTACAGGCCGAATTTTAGATAATTTGAGCATCAGAAAGAATAATGATAATAATGGATTACAACACATTAAATATAAAAAGAATCTGCAGCCACCAGGATACAAAAGCAGGCAGAAGGAGGTCCTTATTACAAAAGAATGCCAGCTAATAAGTAGGAATGAGAGAATCAGAAAATCACCATTTTGCAACCAGCAATGTAAGTGATCCAGGCAAGCATCACCAATGAATGCTAAAACTACTGAGTTAAAAATCTTCAGGGCATAGGATATTCACATGATCTTCATATGAGCTCAAAGTATCACTTCACAGATAACTTATTAAATATAAATGGAAAATCTAACCTTTAACTATGTGATCCAACTTAGCATCATCAATAATGAGACAAAGTGGCATTACGTGTCTCCTGATGTGATGTACTGAGAAGGGCAGACTCCATCTATGTAGCATTCTTGCCAAAAAAAAGTTTAACCTGAACCTACCCATAAGGAAGCAATTAGACGAATCCAGATTATGGGATATTCTATAAGATATCTGGCCTTCTGGATTCTTCAAAACAGTCAAATGTCATAAAAAACAAGAGACATGTGACAATCAAATGCAATGAGTAGTGCTCACTGGATCCTGGATCAAAACACTTTCCCCCAGGCTATAAAGATATACTTGAAATAACTGGGGACATGTGAATATGAAATGTATATTGGGTACTATTATATTAATGGTAAATTTCTTAGATGTGCTGATAGTATTCTAGCTATGTAAGGGGATATTTGTTCTTAGGAAACACGCTGAAGTAGTCAGAGATTAAGCATCACATTGTTTGCAACGAATTTCAAATGATTCAGCTCCCAAAAAGGGGAGAGGGGAACTGAAACAAAAGGACAGAATGCTAACTACTAGGTAATCTAGGTGAGATATATGGTGCTCATTACACTACTGTGAATTTGAAATTTTTAAACATTTAAAAAAAATTGATGAGGTTATATCAAAAAGGCAAAGAAGTTAGCTGGAAGAAGCCCCACGGGCCAAAGGTGTAATGAAAAAGAGCATGAAAAAGAATGATGACTGTAGCGATCCAAATAATTCAATCACTGATTTTAAAAATCAATGAAAATTTTTGAGTCATACTACTACTTAGAAAATATAAAGCCAGAGGAAACTTGCATTTGAGGTGGTGATTAAACCTATTTTTTTTGCTGAGGAAGATTAGCCCTAGGCTAACATCTGTTGCCAATCTTCCTGTTTTTTTGCTTGAGGAAGATTAGCACTGAGCTAACATCTGTGCCAATCTTCCTCTATTTTATATGTGGGATGCCACCACAGCACGGCTGATGAGTGGTGTAGTTCTGCACCTGGGATCCGAACCCACGAACTCAGGCTGCTGAAACAGAGCATGCTGAATTTAACCACCAGACCATGGGGAAGGTCCCCATTCAAACCTATTTTTGACTTTACTCTGAAAATTGGTGCCATAAGGGGAAAAAAATAAGTTTTTATCCTGCCTCTACAGTAGGAACTGTATTTCAGGGTAACCAGGCTTTCCCTTTTGAACTAGAGCTATATCAGAGGAAAATCCCAGCTAATAATGTAGAAGGAATGACAGAAATTAGAAAGTTGTCAGTGATAACACCCAAAGAAATTAGTGAAGCAGGCAAGGATTACCAATGGGAGTTAAGACCATTAACCGAGTATATAGTTCAGACAGAGAATTAGACCTTTATACAGTGCCAAAGTAGTAACACAGATTACTTTCTAGTAAGAAGGTGGAAAATGTAACAGTACAATGATGATTATCAGTCTACCCTAGTGTCAATCTTATCATGATTTAAAAAATATTTATTTATTTATTTGAGAAGATTAGCCCTGAGCTAACTGCTGCCAATCCTCCTCTTTTTGCTGAGGAAGACTGGTCCTGAGCTAACATCCGTGCCCATCTTCCTCTACTTTATATGTGGGATGCCTACCACAGCATGGCGTACCAAGCTGTGCCATGCCCACACCCAGGATCCGAACTGGCGAACTCTGGGCTGCTGAAGCGGAATGTGTGAACTTAACTGCTGTGCCACTGGGTCGGTCCCCTCTTATCATGATTATTAATGGTAGTTCAAAGAGATGTGTCTCCTCAGGATACAATATGAGATGTACATTATCTATGATACATCCTAGCCAATAACGTTTAAATTGCTCTCTTAAGCCTCTAGCTCTAATCAGGAGTTTACAGGAAACGGGGAGTAAAGGAACAAGTTCAACTACACTGCAAGGAACTAAATGGATGAATCTAGAAAGTGAAACATATTGCAGGACAGCAAGCCCAGTGACTTTAACAAGTTAGTGTCATGAACAACAGCGATAAAATGAAGATTAAAAAAATTAATTAAGGATCTGTGTTAGACTAGCAGAGGCTCCAAGGACATAACCAGACGTAATGCAAGGTCTCTAACTGGATTCTGGTTTGGACAAAAATTTTTTAATATGGATTTAGGCATTAGATAGCATGAAGATTTATTTATACAGAAAGGTAGAGACTATTAACTGAAAAAACAACAACAAAAACACCAACCCAGGTTACACGATGGCACATAAAATATTTTAGTAAAAAATCTTATTTATGTATGTGAAGAAAATCATTGAAAGACATAGAGTAAGGTAACAGTAGTATCTGGGTGGTAAGAATATGGTGTCTACTTTATTTTTGCTCATCTGTCATTTCTTATGACAAACATATAGTTTTTTAATAATAAAAAGTATTTTTAATTAAAGGGGAAGGGAAAAAAATTACTGATATAGTCCAACTCTTGAGTTTATAGCAAATGAGAAAACCAAGGCCTAAAGAAAGGAAGGTGCCTTGCTTATTAAAAGCCGCAATACTAAGAATTCAGGTTCCTACAAACACCCCAACTTTTCCTATCACATTGGCTGCTCACTATTCATCTGGTGAGGATACATGAAATACCAGGCAAATGAAGAAGTAAGCAGTATGATTACAGAGAGGGCAAAAGCCTGGGGCTGGAGGTCAGGAATGATTTTACCTGGACAGGTCCAGGCTGTGAGGCACTCTGGCCAGGTCATTAACCAGTCCCTTCTTCAGGAAGAGTCGAATGATGTTGTTCATGCCATTGTGTTGGGTCTTGGCTGTGGCACTGCTGTAGAAGCTGGAGGTGGAGGGGCAGGACTCCATGATAGTACTGATGATACACATCACTGCCTGAAGCCTGGGAGAAAAGTTTGACACCTCTATGATATGAACACAGCCCATTCTTATGCATCAGACAATCCTCCTGTGCCCTTTGTGTTTCCTCCTGGAAGTAACATCTAAACAGGAGGGAACTCACTCCCTGGGTGGTAGCATTTTTCATTTTCTTTAAATACAATCTGAAAAATGAGACAGAATAACCTGCTCAACTTCTTGCTTTAAGACCCTAGAAACGTAATGAAAACATCTCTTTGTTTTTTTGAAGCTGTTTACCAACCTCCTCCAAATGTAATCAGTCCTTGGGGTACTATGAAGCACTGTAACTATTTGAGAGGACCAGAGAATGTACCAGTATGACTAAAACTCTTGTTCTAGTGCAATGAATCCCATGAACCAAGAATAGAGTAAGGGGATGCTACTGGTTATCAGCACTAGGTCAGGCATGGATTTTACCTGGCATGTTTCTCTGTACTCTCAGCCATAGCCAGTGCCCGTCCCAGGGCTGCTTTTACTTCATTCACAAGGGCCACCTGGGCATCTGTGCCACTCCCTGCAGCAGCCAGGCTTGCGAGAAATAGGCGGGCCAGGGCAGGTGTGTCCTTGTCTTCTGCATTCTGGGTATGTGGGAGGAGGTGGTCCAGAACAAAAGCTAGCACACTGCAGTCCTGAAAAGTCATTAATCATGACATTTTAAAGATTTACAAGCACAATCATGCCATATCATTTGCACATCAACAAGGTACACCCACACAGAGAGTTGATCCTTGAAGTCACCCAGTCAGTGATCATCAGGTTCACTTTATAGATGAGAAAACCAAGGCTTAAAGGTACAAGCTAAGGGAGTAGCAAATCCAGATTTTATGCTTCCAAATTCCCTTCATTTCCTACTACACAGTTTACACGTCTTCATTTAGATGCTACTTGGCATTTCTTAAAACATTTTTGTGTGTGATATTTAATAGAACTGTTCAGAGCAAACTTATAAAACGGTTAAGACAAGTTCAGTATTTTCCCAATCTGACAGATGGGTAACCTGAGGCCAAAGAAACATGGCTTGTACAAAGAACTTAAGTCAATGGCAAGGATTCAAATCCTGATTCCTAATTGAGTGCCATAATACCTTCAGTATTCAATTAAATCGTAATATTTACTGATACCTACAATGTGCCCAGGACCCTGGGCTAGAAATGGTCAGGGACTGAATGAGAAACAGCACAGTCACAGATATGGATATGTAAAAATATTTAATGCAGGGTTACTTAAAATAGCCAAAAATGCCCAACAACAGCTGGGAAGGAAAACTAAGTCAGACTTTTCTTTTTCCCTAACAACGATTTCTACCATGATAATTTATCTTAGAAAGAAACTTAGTCTGCTGTCATTCAAGCAGATTTTGGATCAAAATGCACTGATGATTTGGGAACTAGATAGAGATGATGGTTTCACAACACTGCATGTACTAAATACCATTCAACTGTACACTTTTAAAAATGCTTAATTTTATGCGACTTTTACCTCAATAAAAAATGCACTGCAGAATTCTAGAGTCTGGGAAATTAGATAACATGACCTTGCTAAGACAAAACTATTAGAAATAAAAATTTGCCAGTAGTGAATAAAACACAAAGTTAAAATAGCTTTCTGAATAAAAGTATAAATAATGCTATGTGATATTATTATTAAAAATTGGAAGAAAGCTTCGCAATTTCGGGAAGCAGTATGACTGAGAGAAAGATTTGAATTTGGAACCAGAACCTGGATTCCAATTCTAGTCCTGCTACTCTGCAATGTGGCCTTAGGCAAGTTACTGACCTCTCTGAGCTTTCTTTCTTCTCTGTTAAGGGGAGTAATACCAACAACCTTGCAGTGCTGAGGTGAGGATTATCAGTAGTATTTGTAAAGCACCCATGAGTACTCAGTACCAGTAGGTTATTTGACACACATTAAGCAGATACTTAGGTAAATTTGCAATTAAATGTCTTATTGCACAAGTGATGCTACTATAAATTATAACTACAACTGGCACAAATGAGTAAAACCTTTGAAATAAATGCCTAATGTATATTTAATATATACTCCACAAAGGACTTATACCCAGAATACAGAACTCAACAGAAAATAAGAACAAAAGACTTGGACAACTTCACAAAAGAGAATATCCAAATGGCCAATAAAGATAAGGAAATTTTAACCATAATGCAATACAACTATCAACCCAGAGAACTGCTAAAATGAAAAACAGAAAAGATACCAAGTGTTGACAAGGAGGTGAAACAATTCGAACCCCACGTGCTGGTGATAATATAAATTGACACAACCACTCTGGAAAACTTTGGGCAACCATTTGCTAAAGCTAAACAGGCCAGCAATTCTACTCTTAGGCATATACCACTGAAAAGAAATGCTTATATGTATTCACCAAGACATGTATAAGAATGATTGTAGCAGCACTACTTTTAATACATTCACATAATGAAATTCTACACAGCAATGAAAATAAACTACACTACATACAAAAATGAACCTTGCAAACATGTTAAGCAAAACAACCTAGACACAAAGGAGTACACACTGTAAGATTCCATTTATATAAAGTGTAAATCCAACCTATGGCAATAGAACTCAATTTAATGGCAACCTTATGGAAGCTCAAAGGGGAGGGGGAGATGCAGGAAGGCATGAGAGGGGTAGCTTTTGTGGAGTTTGTAATGTTTTATTTAATCTGGGTGCCAGTCATTCCCCCAAAAACTAACTGATGAATCTCTTGGGAGTTCTGTATTTCTGTATATATTAAAAAAAAATAGTTTAAAAAACCGGGAGCTGCTTTCAGAGGTTGTCTGCAACATTTATTGCCCCTACTCCACTCTCAGACCCTTCACTGCTTACTACCCATAAAATTACTATGTGACCCCCAAAACAAGGTCCTCTTTATAAAAAAACGTCCTTGGGCACCCCTTTTACATATAAGGGAACATGATATAGTTTCTTCTTCAAGCACCCTCTGACTTGAAAAATCTAACCTGAACATAATTCCGTATCAGGACACACAAAGTACGACTTCATTCTTTCTCACAGCTCTACTGATGGACATTTAAGGCTTTTTTAATAGTCTGTATTACCAATACTGTTACCATGCCTGGTGTCTTTGCACAGGTCTGAGTACATCTGGAAGTACACTGATATTCTTGTGTATGTGGTTTATTCTACCGTCCCCTAGACACCTTTACTTAGATGACCCATATTTTCTCTTCAAATCATTTCCTCTTCTAACATAAAAGGAATAATTAAAAAAAAAAAACAGCTGAGTCCTTGATTTCGCCTTCATCCTCCAAATCCAATTCCTGTCCTTTTCTACCTTTAAAACATCTCTTTGACTCATCCATTCCCCTCAACTTCACCAAGATCCTATATTATCTAGATTACTGTATCAGATTCCTAACTGGTCTTTCTGACTCCAATCTTGCCTTTTGCAGGCTTCACACTGCAGATCAAGTGATTTTCTACAAAACAAATTAACTGCATCAACTCAATCCCTGCAATGAGCCTGTTGGCTCCACATATCATGGGAAAAACGCCAAGCTCTTTAATGTGTCCTAAGAGGCTTCTGTCTCTCTCATTATTGGGCTAGCAGGCATGGGTTCCTAGTAAAGCACCCAACACGTAACAGGTATCCAAAGGATGACAGTATAAAGTCTTTAGCAGACACTGGAAATATTACCTCTTTGATCAGCTCAGACTGGCCCACAGTGTAGCTGTAGTTGGCAATCAGGGTAGCAATACCAACATAGGACCTCACCAACTCTGCCAGAAGACGAAGAATAGTGGAAGTGGGCATTAAAGGTTTGCTGCCCTTGCCTTTCTGCTTGCCTTCTTCAGAGGCCCGGTCCCCTTCTTTATCTTTCTTCCCATCCCGAGACTCCTCTGGAGTGGAGGCTGTTGAGAAAGAGCCAAACACTGGTTCAATTTCACACCGGAATATTGGCAAAATCAAGGCTTACGTGGACAGAATACCACTTCTCCTTCTTTAGGTCACTAGTACAAATTGAATGCCTTCCTCATACTGTAGTGGAAGGACAGATAGCCAGGACAATTCAGGTCTCAGACATGGTCTGTGGACATAGAGCACAGCAGGGAGGCTTTGCCCAACTGTTCACACATCTTTTGCCACTTCCCTCCTCTTTATACATAATTTTATGCTCCAGAAATACTGTACTAACAGTAGTTCTCCAAACATGCCTTGTGTACTCTTTTACCTCTTCTTCCTGCATGTCTGCCTGGCACACATTTACTTACTCAGCTCATTTCAAATGCTGATCTCCTCTATAAAAGCTTTCCTGTCTCATTCAGGCATACTGAGGTGCTATTAACTATTATATCATGTGCCAACTATACCTTATCCAAGCATGCCTCCATTCCAGCAGTTATATATTATATTGTAACTATTGCAGGTCTCCCTCACTAAACAAAATTCTTTAAGTGCAAGGAATGAATCTAATTCATTTTGGTGTCTATTATTGTCTGCCACATAGCGGGCACTGACGCTTCCTTCAAATGCTATTGTCATCGTCATCAGCCATACTACACACTACATGTGAACACTAAGTCCACCAAAATGAGTTAACCAATATTTTACTAATTATTAGTCTTTTAAATTTATCTCCAGGGACTAGTCTGATATTAAATTCGATGTCTCCTAACTTAGATCTCAAAGGAGATTTATCTACAGAGAAGTAGCTTTTGAAAGGTCTCATTAGAATTGCTTCCACATGGCATTTCTCTAATTTTTGGCAAGTAGCCAAAAAGCTCTGTTGACACTGCTAGAAGGCAAGAATCTACCATGCAAACTTTATAGCTAGAATAGTGTCACCGGCACCAAAGCTCTATAAGCCAGCATGGAAGCCATCAAAAGAAATATATGGCATGGTTTAAAAAGCAGAACTAAAGGATGTTACCATAGAAACCATTACTGGGTTAGTTAAGTCACAGTTTCATTATCTCTAGCATATAGAAACCCTTTATTTATAGAACACTGAGCTCACTCCTGAGAAAATTCACTTAGACAAGTAAATGTGACAATTATGCCTGTATTCCCCTACCTCCTGCCCGACACCCACAGTTTCTTCAAGTTGTCCTCTCAAGAAGTAAGAACAAAAGAGGGAGAAAAGTGAACCATTACCTTCTCCTTGGGTTGCCCCAGATGTGGAAGTCTCAGTGGAGGTACCATCTGCAGCAAAGACCTGACTCTATAGAAGAAGAAAACTCCTGAGCCATTATTAACTTCAAAGACAGTTGTCTACAAATGGCAGGACTCCTTCCTAGGGTACTGGTTATGAATGTTACAGATTCTCTTTGGCCCCCTTTTTTTTTAAAGATTTTATTTTTCCTTTTTCTCCCCAAAGCCTCCCAATACATAGTTGTGTATTTTTAGCTGTGGGTCCTTCTAGTTGTGGCATGTGGGACGCCACCTCAGCGTGGCCTCATGAGCAGTGCCATGTCCGCATCCAGGATCTGAACCGGTAAAACCCTGGGCTGCCCAAGCTGAGCACATGAACTTAACCACTCAGCCATGGAGCCAGCCCCTGGCCCATCTTTTAGTCACCTTCCCCCCCCTCTATTTGTGGGAAGCCATCACTATAAATAGTGACTGGGAGACTAGGGGAAATGGACAGGGGAAGAGGAGAATGAAAAATGAATTACGGTAACATTTCTAATCCAAGAAGAGAAAAGAAAATCCCAGGGATACTCCAATTTTAGGCAACAGAATTTTAGATACATCAAAATTAACACCTTTGAAACTTCCCTGGCATAACCCTAAATACTGAGAACACACAGGTATTGGAAAAAGAGAAGGAAGATAGGAGGTTGGAAATGACTTCTTACATTAAGGGAAAAACCTGACTGTGTATCAAAGTCACTGCTCTGACGAGTAAGTGACCGGTACTGCTGATATACATCATCGCCCATGTCTTGCAGGAGCTGGCCAACCTCTTGGGTCATACCTCCAGGCTTCGGATCAGATTTGTCAGCTAGAAAAACAAAAACAAAACAAAATTCTTTTGTAACTGCGCAATGTTAATGACTACTTGGTAGTTTGGTTAATTTCACTCCAAGTTGCTATGACTGTTTACATAGTGATATTGCTAGGCTTTCACTTAGGAACCAGGAGAAACATAGTACAACCAAGAGAGCATGGCTAAAAGCCTCATTCCATCACTAATTTTGTGACCACAGGCAATTTACTTATTCTTCTCATTTTCCTCAGCTGTTGCTAAACTTAAAATGGACATACCTTGTATTATGCCTAGAGAGGCCAATAAATGGTTGCTATAACTATAGAGCTGAATTATTTTTTTTAGTGGGGGTTAATGGGTGGGGTAAAGGTTCTGTGGTTGTAGGAGAAGCAAAGAGCTCTATATAGATCAGAGAGCTAGATGGATGAAAAGCACCAAAATAAAGACTCAGATTTTCTTGATTTATTAAAAGCAGTATCCATCAAATTTTGGCAATTCTATGGTATCCATCAATTAAGTATGTCCTGAATAAAATCCAGAAGGATCTAACTGGAATGGAACCTTTGGTTCCAAGCAATTCATTCGTGACTTCCCTAGTACTTAAAAGCAGCACCTTAACTAGGAATAAAAGTGGATTGGGATGGTTGTCTTAAAGGTCAGGAAGCCTAGCCACACCTTCTAATATTGTTCGCAGCTCTTTGGGCAATAACAATGTCTTGTTTCTGAGAGTGAAAACGTTAGAGACTTCCTGGTGTCCAAGATGTTATCTCTTTTTAAGTCTTTGTTCATTCTTCTCGCTGATGGGATGTACTTTCATATGACAGAGCTTCAGCAATTTCCCTACTCTTATCATTCAAGACTTATTTCAGAAATAACTTATTCTCTTTTTTCCCTTAGAAATAACTTATTCTAAGAAATTTTCCTACAGGTCCCACCACCACCAGGTCAGTTGCCTTGCTCTAGGACTCACCATTACCTTGGCATCACAGTGTATGACTACTAGCTTATTCAGAGAAGTGTACTGTGTGTCTTATCTCGATTTCCAAGGTGTAGGCACATACCCAGTGTTCACTAAGCCATGAGCTGGCTGAAATGACTCAGGTAAAGCACCCAGCCTCCTGAGGTGGGCTAACTACATACCTTCCTCTGGAGCATGGTATGCAGCCAGGGCATTCAGCATATCATAGATCACTTCCTTGATAGTATCAGGAATAACAGGCAGAGGTGAGGGCTTCAAAGGGGTTGTCTTCACCAGCTGTACAGCATTAGGGCCTTTAATTCTAAGATTCTCAAATTCATCATCTGAAGCTAAGCCAAAGTGAGACAGAGAAAAATCAGTCAATAGTAAACTGGCACCTACACTTGGTTCCTGATTAAGACTCAGAAGGGGGCTTGTATAACGTACAAGCTTGCAAGAGGAGGTCATTTCCAAACAATGTTCAAGTAGCCTACTAGAAAATCTGGCTTTTACATTCCCTAAATCCCAAAGGATCTAATATATAGCAGGGTAACAAACAGTAAAGAGTACAGGTTTCGGAGTTGGGGAGACTTGGTTTTGAAATTCAGTTCTGTTACAGGATCACGGCCAAATTACTTCAAAAAACCCTCAATTTTCTTTCTTGAAATTTGAGGACTAAATGAGACCATACATGAGAAATGCCCAGCACAGGGCCAGGCACATAGCTGGGGCTCCCAAAATAATTAGTCTCCCTCCCAACTATTTATTTAAAAAGACATCCCACAACCCTACAGAAGCGTTGAAAGGTTAGTATAAGAAACATCCATATACTTGTCATCTAGAATCACCATTTGTTTACCCCTAAATACATCCACTTGCACCTCCTAAGATCAAGGATATTTTTCTACATAACCACAATACCATTTTAACACTCAAGAAATTAAACACGGATACAACTGTATTATCTAATACAAAGTCAGCATTCAAATTTCTCCAAATCTCCTTTATCTGGATCCAGAATCCCATCAAGGTTCTCTCTCTCCTTTTATCTAGGAGATCCTTGCATTTTTTCCCCTTTCATGACATTAATATCTTTGAAGCGTTTAGGCCAGTTGTCTTACAGAATGCCTCACAATTTGTATGTATCTAATTGTTTCCTCATAATTAAATATAGGCCAAACATTTTTGGCAAGAACACACCAATGATACTGTGTACTTCCTACTGTATCACATGAGTCACATGTCCATTTGTCCCTCAATTATCACTCTATCTGTAAACCATTCACTGTATGTAAGCCCTGTTGCCACACCAAGATGAGTTCTTTGAAGGCAAGGACCAGACTGAATGGGTCCTTGGTATCTCTGGCAGGGATTACCACAAGGTAAGGATCAGAGAAGCTACTGAAGTACCTCTGAACTGACCTACATGATCAACCAGCCAATGTCCCAACACTTACCTAAGGAGGCTTTCCAACTTACAGATCTCCTCACAGAAAACCTCTGGAGTTACATGCGGCCACAAACCTCAATGTCTCACAGGCCAGGAGGGGAAACTCACCAGTTCCTGAGCCTCGAGGGGCTGGAAGGGCAATGCGGATACAGCAGTTGGCCACTTCTGTGAAAATGTCTGGATTGCGGCATGCGGCTGGCCCAAGGACACGAAGGATGTAGTTGATTTCCCGAGAGCCGAGGCTGCCAGACACAACACCAGAGGTAGTACTACCTGCTCCACTTGTAGCTGCTGAGCGAACAACCTAGTAAAAGAGAGGAAGAAACATTGCTGATTAAACATCACTTTCTAAAAATACAATTGCATTCAAGGAAGAGTTACCAAGGATTAAAATACTAACCAAGCTCTGCCTCAAGACAGTTGGTGACAACTTTAGATTTTTGGGAGAAAGATACACTTGGTCTTTCAAGCCCCATCTCTTCTTGACTCAAAAAATTTGGCTTATAAAAAAGTTACAGCATTCAGCATATCCCAAAACTATCAATTATTAGACCAGATGGCATGTGATCTTTACAGAAATTGGGAGATGTATCTAGATCATTGCTCATTCATCCAGATCATGGCTCCCACATTTAATTGCCAAGCTCCTAGCTTCCCAAATGCTGTCCCAATTTTAAACCAGAATGGTTCAAACTCTAAAAATATGTAATATTTATATCCACTTAGTGTATAAGAACAAAATTAAATGTTTTTTTATGCCTCAAAGTTAATTATCAGTCTCAGATAATGATAGCCATAGGAGACATCAAACTATTTATGGATTGTTTGTTTTGATACCACAGGGCTTAGACATTGTTATGATTTTGCTCTTCCCATAAAATGACTCGCTGATCATAGAAAATACAGGAAAGTATAAAGAAAATAACTCCATTGCATTATCTATTTATTATCCATTCCTTCATGAATGATCTTCACAAAGGTAACTATCTTTTGTAATCTTAATGCTTTTCTTACCAAATCAGTCATGCTCTTTAGTTTAGCCTATTAACCCCTATATCTTGCCTGCCAGGCTGGAATCGCAAAATAGCTCTCATTTTTTAAATACATAAAAATGTAATTTCACTAAAAAGAATGTGCCATAATTTTATTTATCCAGTCCTCTGCCGGACATTAGATCTCTGGTTTCCTGATATGACAAGCAATTCTACAGTGAACATTCTTGTATATGTACCTTGGCATACTTGACTTTAGTTATGAGATAAATTCTTAGCCATAGAATTTCTAGGTCAAAGGATATCTCAAACTGACAGTACCAAATTGCCCTCCAATGTGGCTGCACCAATTTCCACTTCTACCAAAAGTAAGAGTATGCCCGGTTCTCCACACCCGTACCTGCAATGGATATTATCAAGCATTTACATTTTGCCAACTTGATACGTTAAAACTGCCACTGATCTTCCTTTTGCTCCCCACACCCCCAAATGCAATTTCCTTTAAGCTTAGAAAGTTTTCTCTCATCCAATAAGAACCTATATTTTTCCCTAGCACTTTTTAAGTTGTGTAAGTTTTAAGTATTTTGTTTTTAAAGTCAGAATCCTGTCTGTATAGAGTTGTTTTTTTCCCTGTTGGGCTGTGTCCTGACTTTGGATCAACGTACATGCTGCCTTTTAACAGCTCTCCTCCTTTTGATTTTGCTCATGTCAGGTGAAATCAAACAGGCTGGGTCAAGGACAACTGCCTGAACAATGTGAGATATATACTCATACATGCACAGAAGTATAAAGTGGTACCACCTTTCTGGCAAGCAAGTTAAAAAATATTTATACCTTTTGATCCAATTTCTAGGAATCGCTAAGAAAAACAATATTAAACATGACAAAGCTATGCACAAAAAAGTATATTCTAATAACACTTATAAATGTGGGAAACTGTCTCAAGAAAGGAAAATGAAAGTGAAGTCCAGTAACATTCACATGATGACTGTTGACAAGGAATTAGCAGGAAGAATGAGAATGCGTAAAAATACTGAGGAGAAAAAAGTCTTACTAGGTAAGATGTTTGCCCCTCACCCCTCATTGATGTCATAAATGTTTTTACTTTTTCTAATTACTCTGTCATTTCTTCCACTGCTTTATGTTTCCTAAAATAAACATGTAAGCCTCAGTTTTCTGATCTGCACAATGGTTTTTTCGTTAAGAGCTTATCACAGTGTCTGGCATATCATAAACATTCCAAAAACTGTACTACTTTTACAACCCCAAAACACAATGTTTAGAAAACAAACTCTTGGGTGAACACGAGAAGCACTCCTACAAGGGAATGATCTTTAAGACATGAACTTGGCGGAAAGTATCCCAGTTCTTTATTAACAATTTTTGGTTCAAGAAACCTGTATTGCCAGAGAGGAGTTTCTAGATAAGAGCTATCACTATAGTAAATTTAAGGGCAGAAAATGTATTTTTCTAGTTCTTTTTTAATGTCATTCAATGAGTTAATCTATCTATCATACCTAAGCAAGCACCTGAGCAGACAGTTGGGAAATTTTGCTGGGCAGAGCATACAGTCTATATGCCTAGCTATATACCCTATGAAGAACCAGAAGCCTATCTGCTCTGAGACCAAGGATAACAAAGGTATGACGTAAAACTACACAGCATCTGACACCAAAAGGACTCACCTTTTCCATGGTATGACGGAGGGTGCAGGGGTCCTCAATGATGTGTCTTAAGAGAAGGGTGACCAGGGGAGTAAACCCATTGAAGCCTGAACTTTGGGTCAAATTCAAGATCATGCGGGTACTCTTCAGCTCGGCAAACATCATGGCATATTTGTGGTCTCGGGTGAGCCTCAGGCAGAGGCGAAGGGTGGCATGCAAAGTGTCTGGGTCCACAGGGACTCCTAGCATGCTCACGCAGGCCCGGATTAAAACAGTCACCATATCCTCTGTCAGGCCCTGGATCAAGATCTCCCCAATTTTTGTTTCTTCCAGGCTCGTTTCCTTTTCAATATTTGTACTCTCTAGGGCCAAGGGGGTATCTACAAATAGAAAAGTAAGAGTTCAGACAGTTTAACTTGACATTTCCTCCCACACCTCTCCCTCCTAAATAACTAGTCAAGCACTTGGGTCCTATTAAGAGAAATAGACCAATCACCAATTCTAAGACCAGATGAAAAGCCATATAAAAAGGGGGACTGTGTATCTTTTAAGTCACCAAGCAATCTGATGGATAAAAAAATCACTCAATGAAACTGGCCACAACTTAAGCCACAAAGGCACATTAGCTTTATGTAAAACACTCCTAGAAAGATTCAAAACTAAAAGTCCATACCGTTGGCTTTATTTTCTTTACGTTTGATATCCATTTCTTTGCTTTCTTCCAGCGTTTTCTCTAGTTCTTGTCCATTGCTGTTTTTGGAGTTTTTATTCAGCCGTGGTACCCTCAGGAGAGTCAGCATCACAGGGCGCCGGTTCCCTGTTTCCTCATTAACCTAAGAATTCAAGTAGACAAAAACATCTCTACCAAAAAAGAAACTATAAGGGGGTGTGGAACTCCCACGCAAAATGCTGCAACAGGAAGGAACCCTGGCAATTTATCCATCCTTCTTACCATTTATCAAAGAGAAAGCCTACAGGTCCCCAGAAAGAAAGTGGCACACACAAGGCCCTCTAACAAACTGTAAACTTTCCAGCAGAACTGACACCATCCCTAAACACTCTAATCCCTGACTGAACACTTAAAATTTGGGTGAGATAGTATCAAACTGCCACAGACTCACGGTCTAACTAACGACTTTAGAAAGACTCAGTTCTCTGAAAACTATACCCAGTTAAGTAGTGGTAATACCACTCCTTATAACACATGTCAGGACTGCTGGTTCAGAAAGAAGCAAACCAAGAGGCAACCCCAGCGCCTTCCTCTCATTTCAATAAAGTTTATAGCATTGAGTGAGCATGTACCTGCACCATTGTAGTGAACTGGACAGTGTATCTTCTTCGGCCTGCAGTAAAACGCACACTTGTCTCTCCAGATTTCCAGGCAGAATCAATAGTGCTATTGTTGCTGGCACTGTAACTACACCAACGCCCAGAGCGGTCATCAAACCAGCGCCAGTTGTTGTTGTTGGACTGTAGGTACTAAATATAAAAGCACAAAGTTTCTTTGTATTTCCAAGGATGGTTGTTATAAGAAACAGTAACTTCATCAGTGTTCATTGCTAAAGCTAATCCAGGAAAAAGAAATATACTGGACATTTAATATATTTCGAGAACTAAGAGAGAAGTTTTCGTATACACTAACCCTCACATTCCTCAGCCTCTCCATAGATACAAAACCTTCTACACCCTTGTTCTGCAATCCTCTGCTTTCTTTTTGTTTCCAAGCATTTTCCACAAAAGGGGTACTGGAATAAAAGGTAGATGTACTGGAACAAAACTTGTTTCTGAGAAGGTACTGAGATGATGTGGCATATATAATTTTCATGTAAGAAGCACTTGCTTTTGGAGGAATTGCTGCACACTAAGTCCTTCACATAACAGAAGAGCCACTCCTTTTCTGGAAATAGCACACTCCTATAACATTTACTTCCAGGGTAAGTTCTTGGGCCCCTTAGCAAGCAACTCCATAAAAAAATAATTCGAACTCTCCATCCAGAAAAGAAATCCAGCTACCAAGATCCCTCAAGAGATTTTTTGCCTTGATCAGAGACCTTTACATTCTCTATCACTCTCCCCTCTTTTATTCTGGTCGATTCCTGCCTCAAGAAGAAAAGCAGTCTGCCAACCATATACACTACATTATGTACCTTAGTCATCTGGGCTCTCCTTTTTGAAGAGATGGCTGTCTTCTCATAGAAATCAATCAGGAGCAACACTGGGGTGATCCACCTAAAAAAGGAGAAATGATGACTCTGGGCAAGCCAGAAACCTGCACAACATGGGAAAACTTATCTTGATTTCATCAGGCACATCACAATTTTCAAACCACAAAAATACCCAAGATTTGCCCCATACATGCCCCAGAAAAATGCCTGATTTAGGCCCTAAGCTTGAGGGCTCAAGTCCCAGGGGACAGAAGTGAAACCAGGAAAGATACAGGGCCACTCACTTTGGGGTCTGGACCTCCTTTTGCTCCTTGGCGGCCTGTAGGCAGGGCTGAACCACTTCCAAGAGTTTGATTAGGACATTAAGGATGCCACTAGATTCAACCACCCAAGCACAAGGAAGCTTCAACTCCTAATTGATTAATCAAAGGAAAAAAATAAAACAAATACCAACTTCTACTCAGTATCAAGGATTAGCATAGTATACAGAACATCTGGGTGAAAGCTAACAGAACTGGTTGAATTCAAGTTTCACCTCCACCACTTACCAGCTGTGTGATCTGACATGAGTTACTTAAATTCTCTAGGCCTTGGTTTCTTCATGGGTCAAAGGGAACAGCAATTTCTACCTCCAGGGCAATTGTGATGATTAAATGAAGCTATATATATAAACTGATCACCACAGTGCCTGGCACATTTGTATGTGCTTAATATGAAAATTGTTCTTAGTATCATTAATAGCATTAAGGACTGTCATTTAGGCTATACACTCATAACTATGTTGAAGTTGAAAAGCTTCTGATTTACAGAGAACCTATAATTGTTCAAGGAAGATGGAATAACGAAACACAGCAACACAGTTAATGGTTTTCCTTACAGGGGCTACACTAAAGTTTTACTTACAACAAAAAATCAATGGAAGTAATTTAAATGTCAAACAATAGGCAATTACTTAAATAAACTAGGGGATATCCAAAAGATAGAGTAATATATACATGACGTGGAAAAATATCCATAACATAATACTGAGAGAAAAGAATACAAAAGTTACTAAACTTTTTCAACTATTTTAAACACATAGTAAAAGGGCTAGAAGAAAATACACGACTGTTACTTGTGATTTTTCTCTCTTTTTAATATTATTGGGGACCCCCAGCACTTAGCACTTTGTAGCCTTTCCCACAAGTAATTATTTACAAGTGCTATAATAAGAATCACCACTTCAATCATGAAGGAATGCCCCAAGACTATAGACATACAGTTTGAGATGTATATTGGACTTATCTCCCAAGTTGCTATAAATGGTTTACTCCATTAAGTTCAGGTCAAACCACTCTTTGCCTCAAATAACCTGCTGACTGACCAGGTATGAAAGAAGTCAGATTCGATCTGATGCCTAATTACCCAATTTTCACACCCTACCCTACTCTTTGGCTGTCAGTTAGGTTTCCTCAGAGATCAAACGTATTCCACAACTGAACTATGACAGTCATTCTAAATACCTTCTTTTAACTACCACCTAATCCTCTAAAACTCAATTCAATTAACATTTGCTCTGAGAAACCCTTCTCTCATTATCCAGAAGTGATGCATATGCTCTCCCTAAACTGAGATAAATTTGTTTATACCATTCATGTGGCGAAGAACACCGTATTTTGTACTTAATTATGTGCATATAGCCTATCAGAAACTGTGGGCTCATGAAATGCAGAGATCATGCCTTACATTTCTACGTTCTTCAACATCTCAAATGGTAGGTGTTCGATACTTCTTTGATGAATGAATCACAGGGACCAAAAGAAATCTAAATCTTACCTCAAAAAGCAGAGTTAAAAGCAAGATTCTAGTGGCCAAATTGGAGGCCTGGGGCAGGGTAGCCATTTGACTGATCCACTCTGACACAGTTTTTGTGTCACTTGTTGTGAGGGGAAGAGCGGCTTTGATCAATACATCAGCAGCTTCCCATACCTAGAAGAACAAGGAAGTGGCCAAGTCAGGTAACTATAGATGGAGTATGATGAGGTTTGTCAAAACATTCTCAACCTTGTAAAATACTCCCTTTACCCCTCAACACATTTCTGAAGGAGGGTGGGTAAATTGCAACATATTTATTATAGCAATTTAGTGTCTTTATCAAAATAGGTATGATACTAAAGGAGCATCTCCAGATCATTTTCTTAGGCTAAATTACAAGAAGCCTAGATTGTAAATTAAAGGAAATGAATATTCAAAGAAATTTCTGGTGCATATAGTCAGCTCTACAAAAGTTCTACCAATCTTTCACTACATCTGCCCTAGAACTATCATTAAAAACAAAAACAAAGATCTAGAATGTTAAAAACATGGGTCTTGCTTTAGTTTGCCTGTTAAATTTCTAATAATGAATTTGATATAATTGGTCTTATCTAGTAAGGTTTTAGTTTCCTTAAAATCATTTTTATAAATTAAATATAGATTAAAGGTAACTAAACCTTGGTCATATCTTGTGAAAATATGGTTTATCCAGTTTGCCTTCTACTTCTGTGATGTTTCCATACACTAAAGTTATGTATATATACATTGCTTTTTGATTTCTTCCTCTGCTTCTTCTCAACTTTGAAAAACATATAAACAAGACTGCAGGGGCTGGCCCGGTGGCGCAGCAGTTAAGTGCGCATGTTCTGCTTCTTGGCGGCCTGGGGTTCATTGGTTCGGATCCCGGGTGTGGACACGGCACTGCTTGGCAGGCCATGCTGTGGTAGGCGTCCCACATATAAAGTAGAGGAAGATGGGCATGGATGTTAGCTCAGGGCCAGGCTAACTCAGCAAAAAGAGGAGGACTGGCGATAGTTAGCTCAGGGCTAATCTTCCTCAAGAAAAAAAAAAGATTGCAATAATTTAAATACATAAATAGTAAAAAAAAAAAAAAAAAACAGTAAAGGAAATACAATCTCTTTGTGTGAGGATTTAGGGTAATTTATTTCTCATCCTACTTCTATAATTAGCATACTTAAAAAGAGACAAACACCAGATTACAACTATTCATCAAGATGGGGACTCATCTGTCAAAGTGATTGTTACATAGTAGAGGGAAAAACATTTATTCACTGTTAGTCCAGGGGGCCTAACTTGGCTCAAGAGTAAGACACACTTTGGACATTTTAAATGAATCTAAGAAGAGATGGCTGGAAAACGAAAGCTTTGTTTCTCCTTTCAAAGATATTTTTTGTGAAGCAGTTAATTCACTTTTTG
This sequence comes from Equus quagga, assembly GCF_021613505.1. Lineage (NCBI taxonomy): Eukaryota > Metazoa > Chordata > Mammalia > Perissodactyla > Equidae > Equus > Equus quagga. Next base: position 79,447,352 of record NC_060276.1, read on the forward strand.
CAAGGAACACTCAAGAAAGAGGTAGATGACCAGATCTGAAGAACTCAAAGACAGAATACAACCATATATAGTAAAATGCAACAATAATCTTTTTTTTTTTTTTTTTTTTTTTAAGAAATCAGGTTTTGATAGATGGCAGAAAAAACACTTTACATACACCCCTCTTCTGGCCCCTGGAAAGCTTACCTGATTGACTACTTGCTTCAGAATCATGTCTCGATAGTCTGCTCCATTACGTTTGATTGCTGTCATGATCAGATCACACACCCGGTAGACTGTGTCCGGCAGCTCATCAAGAAGGTGGAAGCAACCCGGCAACATGGTATCTGTGAAAGTGTGGAGCTCATCCTGCTCCAGTGGATCAGCATCCTGGAATTTCTCTAGACATTTAGCCTCTTCCTCTTCCTGCTTTTCCCGAGCTTTCCGTTCCTCCTCCTCCTTCCGACAAGCAACTTCCTGGAGGCAGGGAAGGAAGAGTGATAGCATATGGGATAGCTGAAGGAGGAAAGATGAGGAAGACTCTAAGAACGTATTTACCCTACCATATGGATAACCTTTACCTTCTCCTCAAGCAGGCAACACATTCATTAGAGTGTGGTGATGAGTATGAGGGCAGCCACACAGGCTAAGCAAGATAGGGAAAGCAGAGGAGGACACCTCCAACCCCCAAGGCGTTACTGCCAATTTATCTGCAGCCTCCTACACCACCTCCCACAAAATCATTTGGAGACAGTGTCCTGCATTCTCTGCCAGTAAACTGAAGCAATTGTTACCTAGGAATAGACAGCCAAGTTTGGCCGAATGGGCACTGCCAGGTATGTTCTGAGTCTCTTATTTGACAATGAAGATGAACGCTTCATCTGCTTCACTTTGAAGCTTCAAGTCAATACAATGTAGTTCAGTGATGGCAAGGTTGGGATGAATCAGTCCTCCCACATCTTCCTTTAGACTTTAATTCCACCAATTACTTTGCAGTAGTAGCAGAATGTTCATAGAAATACTAAAATTAATGTGCCAGACCCTTCTGGATGTCCCATTTCCTAGTTACCTCAGGTGATTCTGCCCTTTGATCCATTGGGATGTCCTGTCCCAGAGACATGGCAATTGCTCTCATCATCTGGTCCTCTTCAGACATACTCAGATCCTACAGAACAACAAGAGAAAATCCAGCAACTACATCCCAAACTCATAAGAAATCAGACATCCTGTGTTCAAGCTTTAAAAAAGAGAAGGGGCTCCGAATGCTGTTCGCTAGAGTCAAACCCAATTAGGATTGCCCGGTCACTACAAGAACAAAGGGGGAAAAATCATAACAAAATTAAGTATAGGAAGGAGGTGTCAATGTGATCACCTAGTTTGCATCTCAGAAAAGAGAGCCTCTTCTATTGCTTTCCGCTCGTGGATAATTTAAGAGTTCTTCTGCAAACAAAGTCTAGTAATTTGCATGGCGGGAGGTAGGAACCTTTTGGCTCATTATATTCTAGAGCTATGAGAGTTATCATGAGAAGAAAATATTGGCATGGAGAAGTCTGAAAATGAGAAGCAATTTATAGAAGGGAAGACCAGTGATGGAAACATGAGAAGAAAAGCACATCAGCAGCCAAACCAATGCCCTGGAAGATTAGAGCCCCTGAGCCAACTCACCCGAACAACTCCTCCCATGATCGGGGGAGGGTGGGTTAGAAGGTACTCTGTGGCCTGCTCCATGGTGCTGGTGTTCAACAGGGCCTCCATGGCATGTTCCCTTGTGAAGCCCATGTCCATGAGCTTCAAAAAGAAAGCAGGATCTCAAAACCACAGTAAAAGAGAAATCTAAATGCATTTTAACAAGAAAGAAACATTTCAAGATGGAAACAAGTTTTTCTAGCTTTATATGAACTGAGAACATTTATAAGCTAAGGCAGTTATGTAACAGGAATGATCCTTTCTGTTTGGTGCTTCCATAACATTCAAACATCAGAACTACACATTGGGGCAGGGAGCCAAGGTGATTCCCAATCCCATCCTCTAAAAAATGGAGCTAGATGGTTATTATCATTAATAGGATTATTCTAATTAAAAGATTGAGATTCAAATACAGAAGCAAAAATCGGTCCCACTTTTCTGGAAAACAAACTGGCAACAGAACCAAGCCTGAAAAGAAAGTTTTGTAGGTGAGTTAAGGTTTCAGAAAGCTCTTGTGGGAGAACAAATTTGGGTTATTATAGCTCTTCTCTTTGCAGATTAATCAGAAAGTAGCCGAAGATGGTTTGCCTTCCAAGAATATGGCAGCCATAGCCTACTGAGAATATTATTTAAAAGTTCCAATACTAAACAGCATGCTTGGGAGGACACAAATCTTCTATAAACTGTTAGGAGCAGTGGGACTACACTCCAGCTTTCTCAGGAGAAAAAAAATAAAAGCTAAGAGAGTGAGCAAATTTAAACCTATCTCCTGGTTAACAGGACCAGGCACCTAATGGCATGTAAACTTAGAAAACCTACAAGCACTGCACTGCCACAGGTGCAAAGTCTGGGCCCTGGAGTGTGAGGCCAGTACCCTACCTGTTGCAGTTGTTGCTGGTTGACTTGAGGTTCCCGGCGGGAGCCACCTTCCTCTTGCCCTGTATCCTCTTCTCCTCGAGACCCCTCCTTCTCTTTGCTCAGCCTCTCTCGAATCACAGGTTCTCCTCGAAGAATGTGGCACAGGATGGCCAGCATGGACTCAGCCATCCGGCCACCATACACCTTCAACGGTTTCCGGTTCCAGAGGTTCTTGATGCAAGTAAAGGCTGCCTATAAGTCATTTGAAAAGCCACTGTGTGAAGATCTTTTTGTCTCAATTCAAAACCCCAGAAAGAATAAGTCAAAGACCTATGGGGATGGTCTTTCCACAATTAATCAGTGCGAACAACAAAACTCTAGGTCAGGATTGAGGGGGCCTAAGGAAGCACAGAGAAGGGACATTTAACCCAACCTGGAAGTACCAATCTGAAGTTTACAGTTCAAATGTTTATACCACAGAAAATTCTCAAATGGCTTCTTATCCCCTTCTGTAAGGCAGCCCTATCAGGCAGCAGGATCCAAGGTTCTCCAACAATCAAGTTATTTTATCAAGGAGGACAAAACAGAGTGGGAGCTACCTAGTCAGCATAAGAAATTCCTCTTGGTTTTAGAATGCTTAATACTCACTTTCTGAGTCACCACAAGGAAGCGGAGGGCACTGAATTGTGGAAAGTTCTGGACACCTCCAGGCAATTTGGCAGGCAGTGAATGTGGAGATTCAAGCACTGTAGTGGGATTCACCATCTTTTCTACCAGCATTAGCCAGGCATCTAGGAATTCTCCTGTACCATCAGGTAATTCTGAATGTTCTAATCCCTCAGCAACAGGAACTTTGCCTCCCATGGACAGAGCCCAATTGAAAGTTCTAAATTCAAATAAGAGAAAGTACAGAGACAGAATATTAGTATTTTAGATGGGGGGTTTCCAGTCTCTACTCTGGGACTACATGTTCTTCCTCTTGGAGCTACTGGCTTCCAATCTGTCCAACAGTTATTAGCTTTACCTTTTTTTGAGTTTTCATTCCAGCTTTATTGAGATATTACTGACCTACATATAAGTTTAAGGTATACAACATGATGATGTGATACACAAATATATTGCAAAATGATTACCATAGTTTCTAGCTTTACCTTTTAAAGCCAAAACAAACAAAACAACCAAAATGAAACTCAGCTTAGAATCTTCTGACCAAGAGAAGTAGAAAAAATTATCATATTCAGAGAAACAACAGAAAAGGACAAGTCTATTAGAAAAATATGCACGAAGTGCTGGAAACCAAATAAGGAAAAGCAGAAACCCTTACAAACACCTCTAGGCTGAATCCCACCCTCCAAGGAAGATGGAGACAAATAGAACTAGTTTCCAAAACATGAAAGAGCACAACCAGTGGCTGTCTCTATGTATCCCACTGTCACAGGATAGGTGCCTTAGAAAGTTGTGAGCTGCTAAGGCACACAGAAAAGACTAAACTCCAAGAAATGCTTCTCTGGGAAGCAACTTGATCCTTACTCAAAAAGAGCATTGTGGCCTCCAGAGCAGAGAAATTTCTGTAGCATGAGGTGGTAGGGATACTTCCTCTCATCAAACAGCATTGGGGATGTAAAACCAACTGAACAGATGAAGAATGTCAGCCTGAAAGGGAAAAGGAAAAAATTTAACCTTCTTAAGACAGATACAGAAGCAATGGAAAATTCAAGTAAAAGGCAAGAGTAAAATTTAACATTGCACTGAAATGACTGACTGACTGACTGTAATGCAGGTGGGGTGACTAGTCTGGTTATTAAAATTTCTAAGGCAAAAAACGGTGGCAATTCCCATCTACTAAGAATTACAAGGTTATTGAAATGCAGTTTGATTATAAATGCTTTTAAAATCTCTATATTCTAGACTAGGTAGAACCAAAATAAGTACTTTAAACTGTATTTGAGGTACAAATCTAGAGTAAACAAGGGACCTCCAAGTCCTCTAATTCAGCGGCTCACTCTCCATTCAAGTAGAGAAGGGATCAATTTCATTCTGCATCTCAAGCAGAACCTCACCTGAAGCGGGGAGTAGGTGTATACGGTGGAGGCTGCCAAGATAAGCCCTTTGTGAGAAGCTTAGTGAGGGCTGAGGCTGTTGATCGAGCAGCAGGTGTTGGTGCTGTGGTGGTGCTGGCAGCATGATGGCTCCTCCTTTGGCGGACAGGAGACCCCACACAAAGTTTAACAAGGAGTCCAAATAGCTCAGCAAGTGCTCGGCCTAATCTGGAGGAAGCTGGAACCCACAAGTCAGAATAAGGCTGTAAAGTATTCTCAGAATGGTTTCATTATAACAGACACATTACTGTTAATACATTTTTGTGACTGACCAATTCCTCCCACACGACACCTAGGAAACACTTAAACATGTCTCTACATATGATAATCCAAAAAGGAAGTTCCACAGGGAATAAATGCTTCTTTTGAAGGGAGACAGAGAAGTACATTGGCATTCAATATATAACAAATGTGAAAAACAAGATAAGCACTCACATTGTTAGAGGAGGTATAAATTGAAACTACCTCTGTAGAAAGCAATATGGCAACACGAACTAGTTAAGTAAATGACACATCTATTGGATTATGGAGTCACTTAAAATGCTTACAGAGAACTTTAAAAATAGCAAAAATGAGGGCCGGCCTGGTGGCATAGTGGTTGAGTTCACGCACTCCACTTTGCTGGCCTGGGGTTTGCAGGTTCAGATCCCAGGTGTGGACCCACACACCATTCATCAAGCCATGCTGTGGTGGCGTCCCACACATAAAACAGAGCAAGTTTGGCACAGATGTTAGCTCAGTGACAATCTTCCTCAAGTAGAAAAAAAGAGGAAGACTGGCAACAGATGTTAGCTCAGGGGCACTCTTCCTCACCAAAATAAATAAATAAATAAATAAATAAATAAATAAATAAATTTTAAAAAGGGCAAAAATGTTAACAACTTAGACCAGAAAAGAACATCATATACACTATACATTGTCTCATTACAACATTAAATTATATGGTCCCCAAAGGAAAAAGATTGCTAGGAAAAGCATAAAATTTTATAAGTGCCTTTCTTAAGGTGTTAGGTAGATTTTAAGTATTTCAAATTTTCATCTTTGTAGGATGCTTTTTGGTACATATTATTGAACCAGAACCCAAAATCCAAAAAAGCAGAATCCAAATATAAATGAGTAAAAGGAAATGTATAGAAAAAGGGAAAGAAAATACGTCTAAACACATCATATTTGGGTGTTTCCTCGCTTTCCTTAAAACATTTCTTTGTACTCTCCTATTTCTCCAATGAATAATTATTACTCTTAAAAAGCATAAATGAAAATACTGCCACAGCATTTCTGAAATAAACATTATTTCATTACGATCCAGAGATAAGAAAAGCTAGGTCTGAATCAAAGTACACCTCAATTATGTACATGCACATATGAACCCACTGTGAAAAACAGGCTCTACTTGAGCTGGCATCATATATCACACCCTAAACTTAGTAAGTTCTGATGTATAGAGCACAAGAAGAAAGGAACAGGCCTTTCTTCTTTCTAATCCATCCGAATTAGGATTTCCTAATTTTTTTCTTTTTTTGAGGAAGATTGTCGCTGACCTAACATCTGTGCCAATCTTCCTCTATTTTATGTGGGATGCTGCCAAAGTGTGGCTTGATGAGTGGTGCTACATCTGTGCCCAGGATCCGAACCTGTGAACCCCAGGCCACCAAAGCAGAGCGTGCAAATTTAACCACTATGCCGTCGAGCTGGCCCCAGGATTTCCTAATCTTGATTAGGGAATAGACTATCGACACTTGTACTGCCTGGCTGGAGGCTGGATATGCCCAGACTCTAAAAACCTAATGCATCCAAACGTTAAGTTTGCACCTTTTCGCCCTAACTTTCAGGTGAACAGACAACAAAGTGGCTAAAAGGTAGTTGGCAAGGATAAGAGAGGAAAACAAAAAGCCAGTAACCACAGAGAAGTATACATCAAAAGCACAGGATGGGTCCACACGGAAACCCCAGAATGGTCCATGGTCATAGTAGTCCAAGAGGTCTAACAAAGAAAGAGGAGGTAAATATGAGCATCTTCTTGGATGGTTAATTTTCATTCAATTTGGGGTTAGCGGTGATAGACTTTCAGTTAAAAGGAGTAGAATTAAACAAATTAGAAAACAAAAGGAATAGAATTAAATTAGAACAGAATATAAAATTCCAGGAGGTTTAAGGTAACAAATGGAAACACCAAAGGCTATTTTCTGCTTGCTTTTAGGCAGAACTCCAGATTCACAGGAGTTATGCCTTCACTTTCTTTTACATTAAGGTGTCAGAAAGTGGCAAATCCTGAGGAACATAAAAAAAGTTTTCCACAATACTGACATTATATTAAGGGGCGCAAGATGACAAAGACAGATCAGCACACATCTTTAATGTGATCTTATATCTTTTTAATGTAGTCTCCAGAGAACTGCCAAAGTGACTTTATTAAAACATAAATCAACCATGTCACTTGCCATCTATGTTTAAAGGAGAAAGGAAGAGGCGACTGGGTGGAGTAGCCAGACAGGTAACAGGAAAGTAAGAGAGCTTAATACCACAAAAGCCAGGAAAAGACTATTTCGAGAAGGTGGTGGGTCAACTATCATGCTTTAGACAAGTGAGAAGGGGTCTGAAAAGTATCCAATGAACTTAGCAATAAAGAGGTTGTAGGTACCTTGGTGAGATATTTTAGTGGAATGGTAGGAGCAGAAGCCATTTGCAGTAGTTGAAGAGTGAGTAGGAGGGAAGGAATTAAAGACAGGGAGGGGTAGACATGGCTTTCAGAAAGTGACTGTCTTATCTCTATATCCCTGGCAGTTAGTACAGAGCCTGTCACAAAGCAAACATTCAGTAAAATACACCTGAAAACGAGCCACCAAAGTTTAAAATTTCCTTAAAGGAAGCAACACAGTCTTACCAACTCAATCTGTCTGATAACTGGTTGAAGCTGTGAAAGCCAGAAAAGGGAGGAGAAAAAGAATCACTCACCTGACAATAAAGGCTTGATTTGCTTGATTCTGGCGGCCATGGCAGGCGTGATTTTAGATTTGCCCTTAGAGTCTGAAGTAGTAGGTTCGTCTGTCTCCATGGGAGCCAATGTGTCACCATCAAGCCCAATGCCTTCCAACAAGCCCTGGGTAGAAGCATCCATACTTCCAGCCGTTCCATCCTGTTCTCCATCTGCAGACATAACAGGGGAGCAATAAGACCATGTTGGGCCCGCACTTACTTGGTTCCTTGTTCTGAAGAGTTCCAAGAAAGAGCTATCTATGGTGTCTGTTACTCTTTAAATGTCCAAGACTTCCTATATCTGAAAAGAAAAAACAAAAACCAAAAACTCCTCAAAACTGTACTGATATGCTCCTCTCCTTGGAGTCCTTCTAAGTAGCCAATACTGCTATCTTTCAGTGAGAGCATGTGAACAGTCTTAATCTAGAGCTACCTTGGAAGACTGCAGACACTGTATCACCCAGGGGATACCATTCATATAGGCTACAATGTGCATGGTGCCCCCATGCTGTCAAGGCACATGTCCCCCTAGAATTTTATAGCTTATTAATAAACTCAAATTGGACATTACAGATTACCACTGAAGAAATATATTTCCTAACATTTAAGATTTTTGTATATGAACGTGAAATGTGTCTTTTTTTGGGTGTGTGCGCTCTTATATCTAAGAATCAGCTTTAGGTAAACTTTATAAAATACAACCAACTTTGCTTTGTAATTTTCTGGAAAAACTATGTGGACATGGAGTTATCCTTGTTAAACATGTGAAACTGCTGGAAAAGAAAATATCCAGATTGTTAGGCGAGGCAATTCTTTGACAGTGAGTCTAATTTTGTTCTTAGTTCTTAGTAAATTATTTCATTCTTTCCTTGAATTAAATTTGGCATATTTTGACTAAATTTGAGATTTTGATTTTTCATTTGATCCATTTTTCTCCAAAATTAACTTTGCCAGAGGTCTGTGTATATTTTATTAATTATCGTTCCCTCTCCTATAATAACTGGCTGTCATTTAAGTCCTTATTTGTTGTTTCATAAGTTATGGTCTGCTTTCTTTATTAGTTTCTTAGCATTTTCCCTATCTTTAGCAATCTCAGTATAATATATATGTATATCTTTTGAGGAAGATTAGCTCTGAGCTAACACCCATCCCCATCTTCCTCTACTTTATATGTGTGACGCCTGCCACAGCATGGCTTGACAAGTGGTGCGTAGGTCCACACCTGGGATCTGAACCAGGAACCCCCAGGCCACTGAAGCGGAACATGTGAACTTAACCACTGCACCACTGGGCTGGCCCCTCAGTATAATTTATAAGCATATCTAATAGGTTTTTATACATAAAACTGTCTTCACTGTTTTCTTAACAGTTTATCAAATTTATTTCCTCCCTGATGTGGAATCTAGGAGGAAAAAACCTTTCTAGAAAAGTTGCTTTTATCAATTTTAGGTTTGTTGCATTAGAGTCAGAAAATTGTGTATAATTTCTGATTGCAATTCGAAATTTTTATTTTGATATAACATAAAAGCTATTCTCTAAAATAGCACTGTCCAATAGAAATAAAATGTGAGCCACATATATACTTTAATTTTCTAGTAGCCACATTCAAAACAAATATAATTTTTGATAAATATACTGTTTAACCCAATATAATCAAAAGTATTACTTCAACATGTAATCAAATATGAAAATTATTGAGATTTTACATTTTTCTACTAAATATTTTTTAAAAATCCAAGTATCTAATTTATACTTACAGGACATCTCAATTCAGACATTAAATTTTCATTAAAATAATTGATCTATATTTATATTTCATACAATTTAGTTGAAAATATAGACTCACAGACTCAAGTTGTTCCAAACATACTTAAAAGTCTTCTAACAACTGAATAGAGTAATAGTTGTATTTAAATAAAAATTAAAAATTCAGTTTTCTCCATCCAACCTATAACCTCATCTTAACTACATGTGCAACAACTCTATTTCCAAATTAAAAAAATCACATTCTGAGGTGCTGGGAAATTAGTACTTCAACATCTAATTTTTTGGGGGGACACAATTCAACCCATAACACCCTCCCTTTAACAAGAGAAAAGAGAGAGACAGACAGATAGAAGGGGAAGGAGGGAGGGAGAGTAAGGGAGGAAGAAAAACAAATTCAGTTTTTTAGTTGTAACAGCCACATGGTAAGTGTTCAACAGTCACACATGGCTAGTGGCTACCATATTGGACAGTGTAGTTCCAAAGTGTTCCACAGCCACTTAAAAGAATCATTCACCATTTTTAACCTATAAAGTTAAGCTTCTGAAAAATAAGCATAAAAAAAGTTAAAGTCTCACCATACCCTTTGATACAATAATTTCTAGGAAACCAACCTTCTATTTGCATAAAACTATGTACAAAGATGTTCATTTTTCAAAATAATACATTAGAAACTTAACAGGAAATGGTTAATTCATAGTACTTTTACATGGTATTTAATGTTAAATGAAAATAGATCTATGAAATATTATATCTAAGATAATCACAACAACGTTAATAAAATATACACCTAGGGAAAAAGATTATTACGCAGACACAAAACAGATTTTGTGGTACAAATATGGGTGATTCTTCTTTCTACAACATGTAATTTTTACCATTGTGTATATGTTTTTATAGAGAAAATGACTAAAAAAGTTTAATTTTTAAAATTACTAATTAAAAATCAATGAAAGGAAAATAATTGAGGACTACAGATGATAGAGCTAACTAAACTTTCACTGTAGACCTATAAAGACACAGAAACAGAACATAAAAGATTTAATGACTAAGATTTTAGTTTCTTGGAGTTACCTGATCTTTTTCCGCCCTGGGTCGTACCTGCCTTCTCATCCTTTGGAACCAATTTCTGCATGTCCGCCTGGCCAAATTCACACCCAGATGGTAGGCTGCAACAAGAGAAACAGTAAGCAAAAAAACCCAGATAGCTCACCTCTTATGTTGTGCTTGTTCTCTAACCTGCTTGGCTGACATTATCCCTCCTAAAGCAGGTTAACCTAATAAAACATCGTCAATGATTGAAGTCCTGAGGTAGCATCCAACAAGGTTTCCAACTCACTTCTAGATCTGCCTAACAACAGGATCAAAATTTAAGTACCTACCATACTGACACAGCATAATCAGGATATTAGATCAAAGATGCACAAGATGACGCATTTGTAACCAAGTCCCTAGGCTGGTAAGTGGGAGGGACAATGCTATAGACTGAATGTTTGTGTCCCCTCAAAATTCACATGTTGACATCCTAATGCCCAAAGCTGTGGTATTAGTAGGTAAGGCCTCTGGGAGGTGCTTACGTCATAAGGGTGGAACCCTCATGAATGGGACAGGAGTAGTGCCTTATAAAACAGGCTCCAGAGAGATTCCTAGTCCCTTCCATCATATGAAGATACAATAACAACCCAGAAGAGGGCCCTCAACCAAGCATGGTGGCACCATGATCGCAGACCTCCAGCCTCTAGAACCGTGACCAATAAATTTCTGCTGTTTATAAGGATCCAGTCTGTGATATTTTGTTATAGCAGCTTGAACAGACAGACAAGGAAGCCTCTGAACTCTTTAACAGACCCTTCTATCCTTGACCAAAGCAATCCTCCTGGCTCAAGGAGCTTAATTTCTGTAACGAAAAACAGCGATAATAAAAGAGATGACCATTCCCTTACCTGTTTGGGGTACAGAGGGAGAGGAGGACAGTGCTTTCCCACACCAGCGAACAGTATAACTGGCTCAGCTTGCTCAGAACACTTAGACCCAACTGAGAGCCCCACTGGTTTACAGAGATGGAACGAATTTCACTCTGCAACCAAAGTAAAATGAAGTTGCTCTTTAGGATGCCCTTGGAATCATACTCAAAATCAATTTTCAACTATGTTTAAGAAGGATAAAGGATACTATTTTTCTTTCCTTGTTATTCTCACAGAGTTGCCTACTTTATTCAAATTTCTATATTTAACATCACAGTTCCGCAAGGTATTCTCTTACAATATTTACAATTCATCTCCAAACTCCCCTTCTCATTGTTTTTTGTAAAGTGAAAGACAGGAGTGACAGGCAACTTTGTTTTCTAAATCAAAGAAAGTTTTGTAGATTCAATGACAGCTTTCTTATTTTTTTAAGTGGTTGGGGGGCTTGTTATTTCCCTCTTATTTCTTTACTTGAATAAATATGTAAGATTTAATTCTCTGAATTGAACATTTACCATTAATTTTATTTCATTTAATAAAGAAAAAGTCGTAAATCTGAGCTTTGTTATGTAATTTAATTATTTCCTAAATAGTTTATAACTGTGCTTTTCATTTGATTTGATCCAAAGAATACACTCCTGCTCAACAACATAAAACAGGCTGCTAAAATGTCAATGCTAAAATGTTAAAGATTAATATCTTTAAAGATTGGCACCTGCACTAACATCTGTTGCCAATCTTTTTTTTTCTTCTCCCCAAAGCCCCCCGGTACTATAGTTGTATACTGTAGTTGTGAGTGCCTCTGGTTGTACTATATGGGACGCCACCTCAACATGACCTGATGAGTGGTGCCATGTCCACGCCCAGGATCCGAACCAGCGAAACCCTGGGCTGCGGAAGCAGAGTGCACGAATTTAACCACTCAGCCACGGGTCCGGCCCCCCCATTAATCTTTAGAATTGACTACTTGAGAACTAAAGTTGGTAAAACTGTGAGCACACAAAAAACCTGCCTTTCTGGGACCACAAGAGAAAGCTCACATGGATTGTAGGCATAGGGTTTGACATTTAGGAAATCTTTAGTAATCTATGCTAATTACCATCGACTTAAATGTTCTGTGGTCAAATTTCCTTCTTGCCATCCCACTATCAGGCCTACATGCATATGTAGAAAGATTAGGAAGTAGTAAGGCCAGAGGAGCCCCCAAATGAGAATTGTCCACTAAAAAGAGTGACTATACATCCCAGTTGGCCTATATGGATGCTACAGATCTATTAATGGCTCTTATTTATATCAACCTCTTTCACTCGCAAGAAGGTCCAGTTCACAAAACAAATTATATGGTCATCCAACTTCTAACGAAAAAAAAATACTAAGGGAAAGTGAAACTAGATAGCAACTTAAAGAATAAACCTAAGTCGCCTATTGGGGGGAAAAAAAAATCTCACCCTAAAACTGTTCTTTCAGCAGCAAGCCCAGGTAGAGCTGCTTCTAAGCACAGTAAGATGCAGATATATACGCCCCAGGTATTTCACTGGCTTTAAACCAACACGTTCACCCCTAAGATACTTCTTACCTGTCCGACTCTACAAGTATGAACAAACATCATGATGTAGGCATGCGCAGCAGTAAGTGCATGCAGTAGAGGTGTGGCCTGAGCTGAGAGGGTAGCATCAGCAACATTGCCGGCACAAGCCAGTTCTCGCAACAACACTGAGCCCCCAGGGGATTCAATTGGGCGGTGTAAGGGCTCCAAGGAGGAGAGGATGGAGTCCAACTGAAGGAGACCCTCCTGAAGGACCTTGGGTTCATGTGACAGTGTCTGAAACAAGAGCAATAATTAAAGCATTAATGTAGAGGGAAGTTCATATGCATCATGTCTTTAATAGTCACAATGGAAGAAGTAGAAGACAAGTCTCACAAATTTCAGACCTGGCCAAGGTCTCTCACCTGGTAACTGGTAGAGCCAAGATATGAACAGAGGTACGACATACCTCAACACCTTCTAGAGTGACACATTACTTGTCTCAAATGAGAGGCTTTCAAACATGTGAGCCAATCATATTTAAAAGCTTGTGATGGCCAAACTGGAATACAGTTATAGAAAGGACTCCATGTTATAAGATTAATTCCACATTTTGCTCAACAGGGAGCAATGTTAACAGAGGCAATGTTCCAAAGCATGGAAGCAAACCACTGTTACAAATGTTCTTTTCTTCCCACAATAAGAGAGACGATTCTAGAATAGGCATCAGCTTGGGAATTTTTTTAATGAGACAACTCAATGATTATATGGCTTTTGTAATTTCTTTTTAGTCTGCAGCAAAATCTGACAGTAAAACACAATCACTTGCCATTCAAAGATAGGAGAACTTACGTGTTTTTCCTATGGCTTTAAATAAATCTATCCATCCTCACACAGTATCTTAGAGGTAGGATAAAGATGGAACAGTCCCCTTCCCCATCTCTTATGAACAGGACTTAATTAAACATTCAGAGAGTAAAGCAAAATAAAACATTAAATGCAGATATGTCACAATTATGGATCTTTCCAAGTCCATAAGCAAGTGAATTTCTGATTGAGCAGAAATTACTTATCACTGCACAACCTGGTTAATAAAGGAGCTTCATGGACGTAATGTAATTCCTATAAAAATCCCAATGGCATTTTTTTTTGCAGAAATAGAAAAAACTCTCTTAAAAATTCATATAGAAGTATCTCAAGGGACCCTGAGTAGATATAACTATTTTGAAAAAGAACAAAGTTGGAGGTCTCACACTTCCTGATTTCTAAACTTACCACAATGCTACAGTAATCAAAAGTGTGGTACTGGAATAAAGACAGACATCAAGACCAATGAGATAGAATAGAGCCCCAAAATAAACCATCACATATATGGTCCAGAGATTTTTGACAAGGGTGCCAAGGCTGCAATAGGGAAAGGTCAGTCTTTTCAACAACGTTGGGAAAGCTGGATATCCAGATGCAAAAGAATGAAGTTGGACCATACCTTACACCATATAAAAAAATTAACTCAAAAGAGATCAAAGACCTAAATTTAAGAGGTAAACTATAACAAAACACCTAGAAGAAGCCATAGGGTAAAAGTTGAATGACAGTGGATTTGGTAACGATTTCTTAGATATGATACCAAAAGCACAGGCAACAAAAGTAAAAGAAAAGATAAAATGGACTTCATAAAAATTAAAACCTTTTGTATATCAAAGGACACTATCAACAGAGGGAAAAGGCAACTCATGGAATGGGAGAAAATATTTGCAATTTATTTATCTGATAAGAAATTAATATCCAGAATATATAAAGAACGCAAGAAAAAACAAATATCATTAAAAAATGAGCAAAGGACTTGAAAAAACATTTCTCCAAAGAAGATATACAAGTAGACTATAAGCACATGAAAAGATGTGCATCACCACCAATCATGAGGGAGTTACAAATCACAACCACAAGATCTCACTTCATACCCATTAGATTGGCTACTATCAAAAAACCAAAAACTAACGAGCGTTGGTGAGGATTTGGAAAAACTGGAACCCTCGTGTATTGCTGGTCGGAATGTGAAATGGCGGAGCTGCTATGGAAAACAGTATGGTGGTTCCTCAAAAAATTAAAATTAGAACTACCATATGATCCAGCAATCCTACTTCTGGGTATATAACCAAAAGAACTGAAAGCAGGATCTTGAGTATGATCTCACTTACATGTGGAATCTAAAGAAGTCAAATTCATAGAACTAGAGTAGAATGATGGTTGCCAAGGGCTTGGGGGGTGCGGGGACAGCGAGGGAGAATGGGATGTGGAGACGTTGATCAAAGGGTACAAAAGTTTCAGTTATAAGATGAATAAGTTCTGGGGATCTAATGTAAAGCATGGTAACTGTAGTTAATAATACCATATTATATACTTGAAATTGCTATGAGAGTAGATCTTAAGTGTTCTTACCACACACACACATACATACACATGCAAAGCAGAGTCTTGAAGAAATATGTGCACACCCACGTTCGTAACAGCCAAGAGGTGGAAGCAACCTAAATGTCCATCGATGAATGAATGGATAAACAAAATGCAGTTTACACATACACTGTAGTATCATTCAGCCTTTAGAAAGGAAGGAAATTTTGACATATGCTACAACAGGGATGAATCTTGAGGACATTATGCTAAGTAAAATAAGCCAGTCACAGAAAGATAAATACCTTACGAGTTGCACTTACATGAGGTACTTACAACAGTCAAATTCACAGAAACAGAAAGTAGGATGGTGCTTATCAGGGGCTGGGAGGAGAGGGGAATGAGGAACTGTTGCTTAATGGGTATAGAATTTCAGTTCTGCAAGATGAAAAGAGTTCTGGAGATGGGTTGCATAACAATGTGAATATACTTAACACTACTGAACTGTACACTTAAAAATGGGTAAAGTGGTAAATATCATGTTATGTGTGTTTTACCACTATTTAAAATAAATAAAGGAAGTTCATATTTTGGCAAAATTTGAGCAATAAACTATATGTCAATTATGCTTAAAAATACATGACTACCAAGCTTGAAAAAGGAAAAAAAACAAAACATGGCTAAACAATATCAGATTGTGTTAGAAAGCATCCACGACAAAGGATGACACACTAATAAAAACCCAGTACCGAAGCATTCTTGGAGATATACTTTCCCTTCCAATAAACTCAAATGTTAGCACACTATTTATTAGTCACAAAATTCACTTGTAGTATACAACCACAAATTTCTTCATTATTTTTTAGCTGAAGGGGAGACCACAGTAAAAACATGTATACAGAAGTACTGCGAAATTGATTTCTAAAAGGAAATACAAATATTTGGCCAGATGCTTCTTACCAATATGGATTTGCAGACACCTGCAACAGCCTGACAGGCCGCAGATGTGGGAAAGTCAATGGGCAGATTGGGAAGACCCAAAATGGTAACCAAAGGCAAGAGTCCTTTCTGATTCACAAATTCCTGGCAGTGGTCATCTGTTGTATTGTTGCTCAGAATAGATTCCACAAATTTCATCTAGGTAATGAAAATTTTAAGAAATAGTTAGAACCTGACACTTGGAACTAAAAGGCCAGCTTGGAGTAAGAACAGGGGTAGCCTTACAGTCATGTAATCATTATTTTCTAGATTACCAAAACCTCAGATAAACAGGGATAGGACCTTAAACATCCAGAAAATAAGGAACAATTACAACTTCTTCCCAATCTACCTTTTCAGCCACACCTAAAGTCATATAATTTCAAAGCGCAGAGGTTAAATGACTTGCTCAGGGCCACACATGAATTAGTGGCAGAATCAGGTCTAATCTCATAATTTGCTCATTTAGTGCTCCATGCATGATCAAGAATTCTCTCTCCCCTGGAAGCAAACATCATGGATACTTTCCCACGAATGAGCTCATAATGCAAATGAAGTCTAGGACTCTGGAAGAGTGATTGGACCAAACAAAGCATTTCTGTAAGGGTAAGAAAGTAAACTGCGGGGCAACAAACACACAGGCTACAAGAGAAACCATCTCTGGCAGTCTTAGAAGTGCTTAATGGGCTAGAACAAATGCTAAATGGGCTTCCCCTTATAGGTAAACAATTCTGGGAAAATTCAAACTCTTCACTTTTTCCTGTGAAACACACGGGAAGTTAAATGAGAAGTAAGGAGAAAAAGTATATATATTGGACACATTCAAACAACATACTACTAGATTGGCCTAACAAAGCCCACTCTAATCCTGCTTGGCTTCCAATGGGGAATAGTAAAACGACAGAAAATTGAACATATCCAAAAAAGGGAGTGTTGGCTAATTTTTGGCAAACCAGTCTCATAGAAAAGGTTTGCACATTTTCCCCCATTGCTCTGCACTTTAAGGGTCCCAGTAAAAATAAACATGGAAATCACTGGACTATTTGGTATCCCCACACATTTTCCAGAAAAGCACACACCTTTACTCAGTTTGCCCTACCATGAATCTTACCACATTAAGGATGTAATCCATGAGGGGAATAGGAATACGTTCCTCTGTACCAACAACCCTGTTAAGGGAGAAAAGAGTGAGTTACACAGAAATTCACAATACTAGTGCAAGAGAACAAAGTCAGGAAAGGGAAACAGCATGAAATGCTAGGCCTTTCTCTAAGTCAGACTTATAGCCTTTAATATATAAGCACAGAAAAAAAAAGTTGAAATCAGTTCTGAAGCTAGCTTTCCTAGTCTGACTAGGTTGAGAGCACACAGGGAAAAACCAAGCCTTTACAAACCCAGCATTCGTACACATCTCAAAAGACATTATCCTATCTTGGGCAAACTACTGTAAGAGGAATTCATCAATAGGAAAATACTAAAAATAAGCAAGTTCAGGGGCTGGCCCAGTGGCGCAGCAGTTAAGATCACACGTTTCGCTTTGGCAGCCCGGGGTTTGCTGGTTTGGATCCCGGGTGCAGACCTATGCACCACTTGTCAAACCATGCTGTGGAAGGCGTCTCACATATAAAGTAGAGTAAAATGGGCAGGGATGTTAGCTCAGGGCCAGTCTTCCTCAGCAAAAAGAGGAGGATTGGCAGCAGATGTTCGTTGAGGGCTAATCTTCCTCAAAAACAAACAAAAAAACCAAGCAAGTTCAATTAAGAGACTAGTTAAACATTTGTTTGAAGAAATGTGCCAGGACAAAGAAACAAATACATAAACATCTTACCATGTTCTTGCATCAAGTTTAAAGTTATAGAGAGCAGGAAACGGAATTTAATTTTCTTCAAAATTCCATGCTTAGATTGACAAACTATTCAGAACAAAGTTGGTCAAAAATGAAGCTAACACCCAAGGCCTCCTTCCCTAACAATCTGTGCTTGTGTCACAACAGTTCCTGAACTATTCTCAAAAACCGTGATGAGGTCTTTTGCTTCAGCCCAATGGCTACATCTTGGCTTTTGCAAGAAATAAATAGAGGGAAAAAACCCAAAGTATATTGAAGTGACACAAAATCTACCCCAAAGATAAACCCCAGGAAGGGACAAAATTTGAGTTGAATAAGGAGCCTTTGGATATAGACCTTTGGAGCAGACTTGGGGAGAAAGGGCAGAGTTGGAAGAAGGGAGAGCTAGGGAAAGAGAGAGGGGAAGGAAGTTGGCAGGAAGCTAACACTTCTTCTCACCTCTGAGCAAGATAAAATGTGAATAAAGATTTAGCAGGCAGGAGGACATTTGGCAGCAAAATGTAGACTAGGCAGAGTGGAGAGGCAGCACGAATGGCTTCAGAGACAAAATATCCAAAGCTAGGGTTTGAGTAGGATGTTGTGAACATGCTCAATGAAGAATTTGGGAAAGAACTATGTACAAAGGGAGGACCTATAAGCCAGGAATGAAATGACTCCACAGGAATATCACAAACCTTTCCTTGATGGTAAAGTTCCTCCTCAGAACCACTGCAGCATTCCTTGCTACTTACTTACAACAATTATCCATCCTTGCTTGGTTGCACCTCCTTGGAAAGAACCCAGAGATCTATCTCTACAGCTAAGGAGTGCAGGTGTGGCTCTAGCCCAATGAGACATCTGCCCTTTTACAGAAGCCAAGTATAATAGCAAAGAGTCAAAGCAGTATCATGAAATGGAACCCAGGTACGTCCTTCATTTGCTAGATGGAAGTTGTAGGGGAGAACAAGAGAGAAAATAAACCAACAGCGGTTCTTAATCCAACTCCAGGAACAAAATTATTCAGTAACTACTTTTCTCCCTACCCTCATCTTTTGGCTTCCAGGCTCAGGACGTCATACACTAATAGTAAAAATGATCAACTCTCTCCAGTAGAAATCCCCCTACCAATTGGTTTTAAGAAAAGTCATTCTAATCTTAACCTCACGTCAAACTTTGACCCATAGCATCTTTGAAACAATAAAAGACTGCACTCCCATGATAAATGAACTAATTTACCTTAACTGTCAAATTAAAAACTTCCTGTCTCTCTCCCTTCTTCAAAACATACACACATTACCAAATTCAATTTCACTCTGGCCAATTTTACATGTGTATTTATGGTGCTGGAGCCCTTAATCAGAAGTAAAGGAGAACAATTCCAATTGAGTGTTATAGTACAGTGTATAGCACAACAGATCTCATGGGTGTTTTGGGGCGAGTGGGTGGATGGGAGGAATCAGATCTTTCTTCCAGCTCTTGGGGAAACACAGCTGACTTTGGCAAAGGACCCCTCCCACTGTGCCATGATTCAGGGAACAACTGCTTCTCTGCATTTGCTGCCTTTAAAGCCCAGAAAGTTGTTATTCAAATTTCAAACACTACTTATATAATCCATTTCTTTCAAGTTGTTCAGCATAGGCAGTTAAGTTAGGCAAAGTAAATGGAATCAACCACAAAATAAACCATGGTTCACCAACTAAAAACCCTGGTTACTTACTGGCAAGTATATTCATCCCCAGCAATATCAGTTTTGTTCAGATCAAACAATTTAGAAGGCAGAAGAAAGAGGCCAAAAGACAAGTATTTTGAACAACCTGTACTAAACACCTCTGAATGTAAAACAGAACTCCCATGTATGTGTGGTAGAAATGTAGTGGCGAAGTTTCCTTATTCCAGATCTCTAGCACAAAACCATGTGTCTCAAGACCAAATACAAACACCATTTTCAAATACTAGCTGCTGATTTTGGAAAAAATCTAAGGGAAAAGAACATTGTCTCAGCCTGGAAGAAACCTGGAAACTCAAAAATTCATCAACAGGAGAATGGATAAACACTGTAGTATATTCATTAAATGGAATACTACTCAGCAATGGAAAGGACTCAACCTACTGATAGATGCAACAACATGAATCTCAAAAACATGTTGAGTTAACAGAAGCCAGATACAAGAAAGTACATACATCAGATATGATACACATATAAGACTCCATTTATCCTATTTATATGATGCTCTAAAATAGGCAAACTTACTCTATGATGACAGAAATAAGGTAAGTAGCTGCCTCATTTTCGGGTGGGGAAACAGGAAACAAAATCTGTTTTTACTGTATAGAAATTATACAAAAAAACTCAACAAAAATATTGGAAAAGATTAACTCATGTGTGTTTTTATGGCACTGGAAAACAGACGAAGGCATGGGAGACAGGAATCTGTTTGGGAGTCCCACTGAAGAATTTTGCATTTGTGGGTGAGGTACGAATAAGACGTTTAGGGAGAGGGGTGGCACACACTGCAAATTTTTCTAAGCCTCTTGCCATTCTGGCGGGAAGTACATAGCAATTCCCACCATAGCAACTGCCTGGGATAAAGACATCAAAGAACTTTCCCTTTAATATATTGTGGCTTTCAAAATGGAGGCCAAGGGGCCAGCCCAGCAGTGCAGCGGTTAAAGTTCGCACGTTCTGCTTTGGCGGCCCGGAGTTCGCCGGTTTGGATCCCAGGTGCGGACATGGCACGGCTTGTCAAGCCATGCTGTGGCAGGTATCCCACATATAAAGTAGAGAAAGATGGGGACAGATGTTAGCTCAGGGCTAATCTTCCTCAAAAAAAAAGGAGGCCAAGTTTATAGTCTCTTGCTTTTCCTTCCAGCCCTAATAATCCACATAGTGACCCAATCGAGGCTTCTAAAAGTGGCAGAAGTGGAAAAGTATATATACGTGTCAACATTTGTGAGACTCTTAGATATAGTATATGAATGAGGTAGTGACGAACACCCAGACCATGGAAAAATATCGATACCATTGAACAGCAACTGCTAAGAGTCCTTTGCAGCTCAGAAGCCATATATGACTAACACTATGGTAGAATATTAATACTTTGGGCCTAGATTTTTACTATTTCTTCATTCTCATTCATGTTTCATCAGGCCCAGTTCTCTTGGCATTTAAGACTCAGGAAGTCCTTAATCTAATGCTCTTGATTCATTCCATCAACTCACTAAATAAACATTTATTGACTGATTACCCACTACGTACAAAGTGACTGGGATACACTGTTAAATGAGACATTGTCTCTGCCCTGGAGGAACATATAGGTTAGTGGGGGAAACCATTAGAATATACAAATAATTTTAACAAAACTGTTAGGAGAACACAAAAGATCAACTTCCCATTTGGAGGTAAAAGGAAAAGCGCCTTTAAAAATGAGACATTTGAGCTGGCCTGGCAGGAACTGGTAGATGGAAAAAAAGATAATTTGGGGATGGGGCATAAATATGGATAAAACACAGTGACATGTGATATTCCAAGAAAAGCATGTAGAATGAAGAGATATGAGGGCTTGAGAAAATGTCAATTTACTATGATAGCTTGAAATCTGGGCATGTTAGGTCTAAGGTGCCTGTAAGATGTCCAGGTATAAAAGAAGTTATATGCCGATGAAATGTACACAGTTTGACTCAAAACCACCACTACAACCACCACTCATGTTTATGAAATCCTTCTCTTGTTTGTAGCCAGGAAAGGAAACCCTATCCCAGCAGGGTGGCAGACAATCGCAGGGTGTGGCAAGGAAGCACTAAGATTCTGACTCCTTTACAATAAAGTCTTGCCTTCTTTCAGGGTGTCCTCCTCTTCCAGAAAGAGAACATTTTAATCAAAACAGAAGATGCTGCTAGAATGAAGGTAGGACTGCCTTCTCAGACGAGGGTAAGATATCTGCTCAACAAAGTAATGGACTTAGTAGTTAATGATTCTCTTCCAAAAACACCCATATCAACAGGTTCGTAACTTTCTAGAGTTTCAAGAGGGCATACCAATTTTGGAGTTTAGGCCTTTGCTCCTACTGTCTACTCTACCAAAATCTTCTCTTGAAGTCCCAAGCCACTCTCCAAGACCAGCTCAAACCCATTCATATCCACGCCTACAATGCTCATGCTTTTGTCAGAACTACTTATCTATATATCAAAAGAGCACTTATTAAATGAGTGAACGCATGACTGCCCAGAGGGATCACATCCACTTCTAACTGAAGGTGATTAAGAGTTACAGCTACAACAGTTACATTTCACTCCTTGCATGCGAACACTCTAAGCTCAAAGAGCCTAGTGGACTACCCACTACCAGCCAGTAGTCTTTAATAAAACCCACCCCCATCTCACCATCCAGTACTCAATTTTTATGTAGAACAAACCTCAAATAAATAGAAATAAGAAGGAAAATCTACTGTGCCTGGTTATAATCATACAGTACATTCTAAAGCCTTCTGATTTATCTAGAATGAAGAGATAATAATCAAATGAACACAAAGAAAGACAAGCCAGTAATGAATCTCCATAACTCCTAAGGACTTCTTAGGAGACAGGCTTCAGAAGTACAATGTGTTTCATATGTGCTCACTTACGGAAACAATTAAGCAGTCAATGATGTGGAATACCAAATCAACAAAGGGAAAATAAGCCCTCAGAGGAAAGCCCATCAACTTGATATACTGAATTGTGATTCAATTTCATGAACAGCTTTTACAAAAAATAGCTTGCTAGGGCAACCAATACAAGCACAAATGATACACAAGGGTCAAGAAAGAGAACTATGGACTCTTAGGGCCGGAAGAACTTCATAATGATCTAATTCAACTTCCTCCCTCACTTTTACAGATGAAAATGGAATGCTCAAGATCACAAAGCTAGAGAACCTGTCATGCGAAAACTTACTGTTGATTAGGCTCTGTTTCATTCTGCTGGGCAGAATTAAAGCTCTGCATGGCCTGTACTTCCTCTTCCTCCTCATCCTCACTAGAGGCCTCTTCTGCAGCATGATTAGATCTTGGGGGAGGAGCAGTGGCAGTGCCATCTGCCTTCTGGATTGATGGCTTCTGACAGATGTATTTAGGGTCTCTTCCAAGATTACAGATTTCTTCAAGTAACTGAAAGGCATAGGAAATAAGAATATTTATTAGTTTAACGACAGGGATACATTCTGAATAATGCACTGTTAGGTGATTTCATTATTGTATGATTACACAGTGTACTTACACAAACCTAAATGGTAAAGCATACTACACATCTAGGGTATATGGTACTAATCTTATGGGACATCTGTCTTACATGTGGTTTGTCACTGACCAAAACGTCATTATGCGGCACAGAACTGTAATTAAGGAATGGGGAGATGACTAGCGTTTTTGGAGCATTTTCTATGTGCTATACACAGAAGTGCCAAAACACTTTATATACATGTTATATACACCACACCTGGATTGTAGTCATCAACCCCATTTTACAAACAGGGGAACTGAAGTTCTGTTAAGTTAAATAACTTGTTCAGGATCACATGGCTATTAAGTGACTGACTCACTGATTGATCTGACTCCATGTCCTAATTTACCAAGCACCAGGAACTCATATACTAGTTTCAATAATCCTAACAGGCAACTGGCAGGGCTAGTAAATGTGAAAAGAAAAATTCAAGAAACAAAGATTAGAAAGGGTAATATGCTTTTACAAACAGAAGCTAAGCCTTGGCAACTTGTTAATATCCTATATAGGAAAGCAATACTTAAGTGACTTTTTTTTGGGCAAATGATCAACCTAAGGACACAGAGAAAATGAGGCAGACATAATCCTCTTATAGGCATAGTCCAAGAATCCAAATGACCTCTAACAGGCCAAGCCTTCTTCTAAAAACTCCACCTTCACAGCTCTCCCATACCTATGATCACAGCCTTATCAATTCCCACCTTGATGATTGCAGTTGTTGCATCCGTTTTGAGAGTGGGCTGATGTCTCATGAGCTCATCAACAGCACTCCCCAGGTTAGATGCAGTATCCCCTTAAAGCAAAAAATGAACTGTTAGAAAGACTAAAGAAAATAGAGCTTAAGCTATTTTCTGTGCCAATATAAGGAGGAAAGAAGAAATTGAGATGGTTGTGATTTTCTAATGCCATGCTTTCTTGAATGAATTCACACCAACCTCCGCAACCAAATCACTGGGGAGGAATAAGGAAACTTTATCTCTACTAAAGATATTTTAAAGTGACTATATGTGCTACATTCTATCCTAGCAATCTCTACTGTCAAGGTCTGAACTAGTATTGTGGAGTGGAGAGAGAGAAAAAAAAGAAGCATAAATCATTAACCCTCTGGCTGCCCCAGTAAAGAATGATAGTGGCTAGAATGCTACAGTGGTGGCCGAAAGCACATTTTTGAAAATTGGATTCTTTCCGGAGCACGACCTTATTGCTATTCCTCAATGATCTGTTTCTCTAATATACTGAGAAGGAAATCTACTCATTTGTGACTATCTTAGGGACTTGGATATTAGAACAGAAGATTACCAGGATCAACACCTCGGGACGTCACATCTCCTGTTGCTGCAGACTAGATGGTGGACCTGGAAATCTACTGCTGCTCTCTAATACCCGTTTCTCACCAGCACCATGACAGTACATTTAACAGTGAACTGTTGAGAAGCATGGAAATATTATGAGCAGAGGCTAAGTATGAAGTATTCTTTTCTACCTGCAATACAACGTATGGTGATAATTCCCATTAAGCTTAGCACACCTAGCCAGAAAAATGATGTGAGGTCAAGGAAGGGTTTCCTTGCCAATTGGTGGCTTGATAATCATCTAAAATCTTGGTATAACACAGCAAACCAATTATTTATTGTAAGATAAATCCTGGTGACTTACCAAGGGGATCAGAACTCCTCCTCCTCCGCATGGCTGGGAGGTAATCTGGAGATAGAAGAACTTTGAAGAGACGTTCAAAAGGCTGACACTGTACAAATGACTGAAGACCTCTGGCATTCAAGCAGAGTGCACTGAATACATTTGGGAGGGAGCCAAGTACTTCACGGGTAGCAGGAACCTAGAGAAAAGATAAAGTGAGCTTAAAGACATCTAAGAGTTCAAGTGTAGATGCTAGGAAACTCTGGCCAGGGGTACTGCACAGAGAGATAAAAGGGATCTTAATGACCAGGTCCCAATTAGTGTCAATACTACATACAAAAGACAAGATAGGAATTTCATGCTATAAGACTGCTTTAAGGATATGTGTCTGTATGTTTTTGCAGGGAGGGGTATGCATGAAGTATTCTTTACAGAGCATCAGAAAGAACTCACATCTTTAATAAGCAGCGCATGCAGCATGACATCTGTCAATCCATTGTCCTGGAGTGAGGAGAGCAGTGATGGTTCTTGAAATACAAACACAGTCACCACTTCAGTAGCTAAAAAAAGATGAGAAATATGAGAAACTGAGAGATTCTTCCCAGGTATTAAAAGCAAAACTCCAATGGCTTAAAAAAAATACTCAAAACGTACAATTTAAATGTTTGTGCTTACTATGAAATGAAAGTTCCTAATATTGCTCATCAGAGATTAATCACTATTAAGAATTTAGTGACTACCTTTCAAGATTTTTATGGACAATGTACAGGTATGACAAGTATAGTTAATAATAGATAAACCTAAAAATACATCCCTTTTTGTCTGCTTAAGCAGAAAAAAAATCTAAGATGGAGGGCTGGTTTGCTGGGTTAAAGTGAATGTAAACTTAACTGATGAAATATATAGACAAAATGCCTTCTAAAACAATTTTTTTAAAAAAAGATTGGCACCTGAGCTAACAACTGTTGCCAATCTTTTTTCTTCTTTCTTTCTGCTTTTTTTCCCCAAATCCCCCCAGTACGTAGTTACATATTTTGGTTGTGGGTCCTTCTAGTTGTGGCATGTGAGACGCTGCCTCAGTGTGGCCTGACGAGTGGTGCCATGCCTGTGCCCAGGATCCAAACCAGAGAAACCCTGAGCCGCCGAAGCGGAGCGTGCGAACTTAACCACTCGGCCACTGGGCCAGACCCTAAAACACCTTTTCAGTAACTTAAAAATACCCTAAGTAGTGTTAAGAGTCCTTGGGTATTAATCTGACCATGTTTTTGACGATAATTTTTGACAAAGTAATATTTAGAAATGTGCTGTAAAGACTTTGCTTCTAGAATGTGACAAAAACTCTACTCAAGAGCAAATAGTACAGCATAACTCATTCATTAAAAAGTACAAGAGAAGCTAGAAAGAAAAGAAAAAAGTAGAATTAGGTGAAACTGAAAGCAAAAGGCACGAATAATTAAAAACTAGTCCTCTGAAAAGACAGAAAAATCTGACAAACTTATGGGAAATCTAACGAAGAAAAAAGAGAGCAATATGTATTACCAGTGAAAAAAGAAAATAAAACTGGATTCAGAACAAATAAGATCTTTTTACAAACTGTATGCTAACAGGCAAAATGCAATGCTTTTGTAAAAAAGTCATAAAAAAAAATCAACTCTCAAGAAATGAGAGCAAAGCAGACCACACCCACAACCATGAGAACTTTTAAAAGTAAAAAATGTCAAGTAACAGCAAGGTGTCAAACCAACAGTTTCATATGTGTTATTAAACCTTCTAGGAGCAATTAAGACAAGCTTCCCAACTCATTTTTGAGATTTTTAAAACTCTGGTTTTAAAATCTGACAAAATAGGGTGCACACACATACAATATCCATAAACCATGTATAAAACAAACTAATAATGCTGATGCCTGAGATCTAAGAGAAACCAAAGGATTTTCAGTTCAAGATGGTGAATAGAGCATCTCTCATCTATTCCAAATGCCACGGAAATGCTAGATAAACGGCAATTACTGGGGACCAACAGTTGTCAATGGCGTTTGGGATTTCTCATGGGCTATAAACTTATGGAAAATTCAAGTCCTTTTTTGGGTTCCTACTGGTATATGACAGATCCCTTCATAGACTCTCATTTGTACAAATGTCTGAATTCTAAGGGGCTATACTAAAATTGATAAACTAAAATTACTTTCTACTAGAGGTTACTTAGACATCAAATCTGTTATTTTACAGAGGTCTAACTATAATGCTATGTCATAATGCTACTGTGCAACAGGAGAGTTTAAATCCTCTTTTAAAATTAACAGATAACCAAGAATTGTAATATTAAAAAGGACACACACAAACTAATTAGCTCCAGATGGAACCAAGGAACTGACTCCTGAAAGAGTTAAGTAATGAAAGATAACTCTTAAAAAATTTATGATTGAAATCAAATTCTAGAATCGACAAAGCCCATATAGCAAGAATCTGTTAAAACAAAGGGTCTCTTAAGAATAAGGAAATAGTTGGAAATTAAAAATGTTTGTAAAAAGTAAAGAGTTCCATAATGCAAGAGGTACCTTGAAAGATTATACAGAGATATTCTTTCAGAAAGTAAGTTATATGAGGCTTATTAGCTATAAAATAGGGTTCTGGGAGAGAACATGTAAGTCAAAAGGAACCAAAGAAATTTTCCTGAAGCAGAAAAAACCATTCAGATTTTTAAAAAGGCCTAACCAAGTGCCAGGAGGAAACACTGAAGAGAAATAGAACTAAATACACATCATGGTGAAATCTGTGAACTCCAAGGGTAAGGAAAAATTGAAGTTACCTACAAAGGAAGAAGAACCGGTTTAACATCATGGTTACCTACAATATGTAACATCAGAAGACAATGGAAAAATATCCACAAAATTCTGAAAGAAAAGGAAGTGTAACACCTTAAAAATTACTCAAAGATGTACTCTAACAAAATTTAAAAATTAATCAAAGAGAGGGAACGTCAAGGGTTACTAAAAAAGAAAGAAAGAAAGAAAATAGTGAGAAAGAAATGAAGTAAAGGCAGGCAGAAGGTCTTATTTTGTCCAGTTTGGCAAGAGACAGAAAAAGAAATTTAACAAGTTTAGATGTCAATAAAAGAATATAAGGATAACCATTACAAAAAAAGGAGTAAGAAAATTAATGTAAGATTCAGAATATGAAAAAAAATTAACATAAAATCCAAGACTTTAGGAAAAAGAAAAACAAACATACTGGAGATCACAAAAGATGTCAACACTATAAAATTCCTCCTTTAAGATAATAATGCATACTACTTTAATAAATCATTCTGCTGAAAACAACTAAAAGTTGGATTAAATACTTGATACACCTTTTAAAACATAAAGAGCAAAGTAAACTATAGTTAAAGGTCCAAACTAAGCCAAAGTGGGATTTCAGAGCCTCAGGCTGTTGCCTTGAGTAATTTACCTAATCAAGTGACCCTGGCTTTCAAGACTGTTTAAGGTATCAGGAATAGGACATAAAAGCACAGGGATATACCTTTATTGAGTAGGAAATCCAGTAAAAAGGAAGTCTGTTTATATTACAGATAGCAGTACCACCTATTACATGTGATGGAGCCTGTTGGAGAGTTGCTGCTTTCCACTCCATGAACAGGTCACTCCCGATAAAGGACTGGACTTAAGAGTCAGCCCAACGGGACATCTGATTGCAGTCATTTTGGCCCTAGGCAACACCT
Organism: Equus quagga; assembly: GCF_021613505.1. Taxonomy (NCBI): domain Eukaryota; kingdom Metazoa; phylum Chordata; class Mammalia; order Perissodactyla; family Equidae; genus Equus; species Equus quagga. Next base: position 79,476,005 of record NC_060276.1, read on the forward strand.
CAATAGAGGTATATCCATTGTTCATATTTTTATAGACTCCTGGGTGGTAGCTAATGGCCTCATTGTTTTTTCCTGGTTGATGGGCTCAAAATAGTCATCACATTCAGGACTGTGCTTTATGGGGCCTTCCACATTGGGAATATATTGCTGCTCAGACTTTACATATTACAATTAAAGTCTCATGTCTCAATTCACGTTAAGGCTGCCACAGAGGAAGTTCATTTTCATGCCATGATGGCTCACTTACACTTTTCAAATAAGCTCAGATATTACCTCCTGCCCCTGGCCGAATGGGACCATGAGACCTCCAGCTGTCGCAGTTCCCAGACCCTTAAAATTTGGGCTAAATTCCCTGGCATCCTCAGGCCACTGGTCCTAGCCAAAACTCTGGCCTCCCAATGCAATCTTTCCGCCTTGTCCTGCCATTGGCATTATGGCCAATGGGAATCCATACAAAGAGGTAAGATAAACACCCCTTCTCTGACTGGCAAATTCATTTTATTGAGCCACTACCCTAATCTGCTGGTGCAAACTGCTATGCCCTCACAAAGGCTGATTGTTACACAGGCCTGCTCTTGGTTTATCCTTCTTGCCATGCCATTGTCAACACCATTACTATAGGCCTCACTAAATGTCAGTTCCCTTTGGGCTTCCAGATAACACTAACTCTATCAGGGTACACACTTTATTGCTCATTCAGTCTGGGCATGGGCTGCAAAAACAGGTATCATTTGGAGCTTCCAATTTGTCTTACTGTCTCCAGACAGCAGGCCTAAGAGATATAATGACCTACTCAAGGACATACTCTTAAACTTACAAAATGGACAATGGTCTCCTAAATGGGTCTCTCTTTTGCTCACTTTAAATAACCTAACAAAATGCAACTAGGATCTCTCTATTCCCTTTTCTAGCCACAAAAGGGGACATTTCCCATATATGAACTGATGATACCCAAATAAAATCCCTGTTCACTTAAAGACACTCCCTCTCTTTCTGAGGAAGATTAGCCCTGAGCTAACATCTGCCACCAATTCTTCTCTTTTTGCTGAGGAAGACTGGCCCGGGGCTAAGATCCGTGCCCATCTTCCCCTACTTCATATGTGGGACGCCTGCCACAGCATAGCTTGATGAGCTGTGTGTAGGTCCATGCCTGGGATCCGAACTGGCAAACCCCAGGCTGCCGAAGCAGAGTGTGTGAACTTAACCGCTACGCCACCAGGCCGGCCTCGATACCTCCCCTTTTTGATCCTGGTGCAATCTATGCTAGATTGGCACCTGTATTGAGAGTGGGTAATAGAATGGGATCCACTGAAAACCTAGGGCCCTTGCCCTCTCAAACAGACTATTCTGTATGCCACAAGAAAGGTCTCTGCCAAAATCCTTTTCCAATATGACAGCTTTAAAGGTTCACTAATGGAGGTCCCTCTTTATAGGAAATGGAGGTCTTGGTACCTGCCTGGTCCTTCCAAAGAGGAAAAGGAAGATCTGAAATTAGTTCCCAATACTAACATTCTTAAATAGGATACTAGCTCTGGACCCATCCTATTAGAGACATATTGAATGGGAAACCACTACAAGATCTGTGATAACAATGCCTGTGACTCCCATAATAAACAGGTACCTCTAGCATGCCAAGGCCTAGTGGCCACAGGTCTGAAACTACTCTGGAACACTGCGGCTCTGGTTGGCCTGGCAATGCCTTGTTTGGCTCCTGGCCTGGGTCTGGAACAGAGCACAAGCAGACTTGAACAGATAAAAATGTGGCAGGGCTAAGAGAGGAGGTGAGAGAGAAGAAAAGGCAATTGGGGAAGTTAAAAGAGATACAGCTGGGTAGAAAAGTGGGGTAGAAGAGCCAGAGGTAGGATTTGGGAAGAGTCAGAATCTTTATTTGGCAGGTTTCAGCATGGAATTGTTGCAGTAGGACATCACAATCTCACGAGGCTCTTCCTCAGTGACTTCCCCTTCATGCTCTTCCTAGCCTCACTCACCAATTGAGTCTATACAATGATGGCCCCCCCCCCCCCCCCCCCCCCCCGGACCCCATTGAGACAATTTTCCCTAGCATTTCTGCCCTGATAGAATTTGGCCACCAGAAACTCTACCCTCCAACCCCCTTGGGCTACTGGTTCTCTTGTGACACAACTCCTGCTCAGCAAGATCATATATTCTACTCCTCCAACCACTCCCTTCTAACCCATACATCTTGACCTGTGTCCTATGGATATTTAGTACCCAGGACACCCTAGATCCAGCTAGACAGTCTAGCTCTTTCATCAAGTCTTGCCACAAAAGGGAGCACTGGGCCATCCTTTCACCTATTATATTGGGCCTCAGCACCATCTTTGGTGTAATAATAGGCACAAGTTTAGGTATTTTCAATTCTGTAACAGACTCATCTCACAGAGGCTACCCAGACAATGGTACAACTCCTGGCCAACCACATAAACCAAACAGTTAAGGCCTTAGAAGCCTTTAATGAGGAACAAAGCAGTCTAATTGCTATGATAGCTGATAATAGATTGGTGTTAAATTACCTACTCCTATTTCAAGGTAAAGCATATGCCTTAAAGGGGACCTCCTGCTGCATGTGGGTCAATAATACAGGAAAGGTATCCAGAATAGTTCAACAAATAAAACAACAAACCAAAACAGCATATTATATTACTAAAATACTCCAAGAGAGTCTCAGACCCCTGTTAATTTCTTTTCCTGGCTGTCTCCTTCTGCCTGGGGTGAAAGGCTCTACACTATCATTTATAAAGCTAAAATAATAATTGCTGGCCCAATTATTTTGGGTTGGCTTGGCAAATTTGGTCTCTCTCAAGTACAAGTTTATTTACAGGAAACCTGGGAGGTTGCTATGCTAATTCAAACATCAGGGATGAATTAAGATTCTAGAAAAGGAATTTTGACCTCCACCGATGTTTGCTTCACTGCTCTAAGTCTCATCTCCTGTTCCCTGCATCATCCTGAGAAGGCTCACCTGCTCCCCACCCCTACCCACAAGCACGTGTGTCCTCTTGCTGCCCCTTTTAAATTTCCCCTTTACAAAAAAAAGGCCTCTGCACTTGCTTTTCTCTCTCTGATAATGGAGCTTTCTCTCAGAGAGAGCCAACCTTTCCTATCCCTTGACTTGGGACTTCTCCACCTGTATAACAAATCTTTCTTTGATCATACTGAAGGACTACTGTCATGAGTTTTGCCATCTAAACCTAACCTCAGGAGGGAGTCTCTCCATGTCAAGATGGAGTTGCTATAACACAAGGGAACACTTCCTCAACCTGATAAAGAGGAACAAAACCTTTAACACAAAACCTTCTGCCAACCTCAAACTTAATGGTGAAATACTTAATGCTCTTCCCTCTGAGTTCAGAAACAAAGCAAAGAAGCCCATTCTCACCACTTCTATTTACCAATGCATTGGAAATCTTTACCAATGCAGTAGGACAAAAAAAGAAATAAAAAGCATAAGGGTTATTACAAAGAAAGAAGCAAAACTGTCTATTTGCAGATGACAAGACTATGTAGAATAGCTTAAGAAATCAACAAAACAATTATGAAGTACTAAGCGAAATTAGCAAGGTCACAGGATACAAAGTTGTTATACAGAAATCCTAAATTGCTTCAGCAAGGAAGTATCTAAGTTGTAGTAGCCAAAACAACTCCCTCTAGACACCCCAAAGTATTAAAAAAGCCTGCTTCTGGTACAAGGACGTTTTCTCTATTTACACATCTCCCACTAAATTTCTTTATAGTTTTAAGGAGAATTCTAGAAGTCTATGTATTGCTTGTACTGTCCTGAATATGTATGGCACTCAATAAATGCCAGTTAATAACAGGTTTTAACAACAGCAATACCCAAAATAGTGCCAATGTCAAAGTGCAAAGACATTCTCTACAAATAACTAAGTACTCATATCTTCCAAAACTGCATTTTCCACAGTGAGAAATAATTTTCTGTACTACAGCTCGTGAATCTGACATTTAATTCTGAGAATGGAAACCATACTGACTGGATTTTCCAGACTAAGATTAGGAATCACCCATTGAATAAGGACATGTTTCTTATCACACTTGCAGCCTAAGTATAGCACAAAAAGCCAAATGTAGAATACTTATTACAAATGATTTACAAAACACTGCTTATAGAAAGTTATTTGGCATTCAAGAAATGGATACTTATTTGAAACTGAATTCTGACCATTCTCTACTTCATCACCAACTAGAAAGATATTAACCACACAGTGGACAAATGTGGATAGTAAAATCCTGCAAGGATATAAAACACACAGAGAACTCTGCAAAGTTATTTCCACTTGCTATAACCAAATATCAACTCCACTTACCTAGGAGGAAGAGTGATGGGCCATAGTATTCTGCATTGCTGATGATGTGTTTCAGGGAGGTAGGCAGAGAACCATCCATCACTAAGAGAAAAGTGAACATTAAGGAGAATATGATCAGTCTGGGAGATGGGTGGAGCCAACAGAACAATATATTACATATACCACACTGTGGTAAACAAACTCTGTGTTGATTCCAATCTAATGGCCTCTACTTGTCTCCTCCTCATATTCTATCATTTATCCCTTGTCCATGCAATAACCTTTTAACAGTGGGTCAAAGGATAAAAGAATACAGACAGAGGGAGACAGAATAGGGTAGCAGAATGCAAGTGAGCAGAGTCAAAAGGAGGAAAAGGAAAAAGACAGGTGAATCATTATGAAAATAGCTAAATGATCCTTAGGTCTATGAAAAGTGACATTAAATGACTAAAAGCTATTCAAAATGGCATGGCCTTTTCCTAAGTCTGCCTTGTAAAAATGGAGTAGTGTCAGAAAGCATGAAAAGGACTAATTTTTGAGAGAGTCAAACATCCTTCAAGAAAGTATCTGGAATCAAGTACCATGCCGTATGCCATCTGAGAAAGCAGGATCTTGAATGGCCTTTTTGAGGAAATTCAACATGGATTTGAGAAGTGCTGCTCGTTGTGGAATACACTGGACTCCTGCAAGGGAGAAAGACAGGGGATTATACTGGGTTCATCATGAGACCACAATGAACGGGCACATAAAACAAATTTTTAAGAGATTCATATACACTATAACACCACCAGCAGACATTCGAAGTGAGCTCTCCAGATGTTGGAAAGAATACTTACCTAAGCTTTGAAATTGGAAAAATAAAATCACTAAGGGCTGCACAAAACTAATACTAAAAAGCCTAAGGTAAAATTACAAAGTGAAAAAGATCAACTCTGATCCTCAGTTCCTGTTTTAGATATTACCTGCCTTCCAATATAGCCGTTTTTATAAAATAATTAATGTGAGAGTAGTTAGAAAACTATAAAATGCTATGAAATAAATGTTAATATAAGAAAACAGACACTGGAATGGCAAAGTAACATGCACAGTCATAAGAAGAAAACCTCCAAATGTACCACTTAAGCTCCCCCAAAGCACACTCCTTCATTAGTTTATTAAGTCAATCAGTATGAAAGACTGTGTATATATGATTCTACGCACCAGGACGGGGGCCAGGGCCAGAGGAGATGCTAGTGCTGCTGCTGGGACCTGCTCTTAATTCAACATCCAGCCGGTGTTCCATAGAGATGGATAAGCCCGAACTACTTTCCATAGTCACATCTGCAACTAAAGTAAAAAAGTTACAATAAAGAAACTAGTTAGAGTAAAAGGTACCACCAAAAGAAAGACTGTTTAAGAAAAAATTTTCCATTTAGATGAGATGAATGATACCGAAATGGAGAAGGGGTACGATATTGAAATCCAAAATGAAAATGTAAGCTTTCCACAAACAAACAGAAAGGTATTTAACATCACTAGTTAGTCAAAACATGGAAATTAAAAACAATCCTACAAAAGGAGTCCTTCACTATTTCTCACCCACCAAATTTGGGAGGAAAAAAGATAGTAACTAAGACATGCAATTTCATATATTACTGATGGGTAGCAAATAGTTGATAGAGCTTTTTGGGAGGGTAACAATAAATAAAAAAAAGCATTAATACTCAATATATTGTACGGAAGGATGTCTATGATACAGCTAAAGAACAATGTTAAGTTGATCAATATGTTAATGATCTCATCTTCCTGTTTTAAAAAACTATACACTTAAGTCAACATGTCTTTGAACATGCATAAAAAAGACTGGAAAGAACTACACCAAAATAGTAGCTATGGTGGGTGGGGAGTGAGCATTCATTTTTACTTTATACACTTGAATAATTTTAATTAACTGAGTACAAGATACACAATTACTTCTTATAATTTATAAAGCTCCATTAGTGATAAATCAGTTTCCATTTTGAAATACTTTCTACCAATCTTTTTTATACATGTACAAACATACATACATGTGCCTACTTATATATGTGAAGCACAAACTCATGGTTTTGTAACCTTGCTTTTCAGTGAATATAAAATTTCCTCTGAATACATCAGGATCACCTGGATTGGTTGTTAAAAATGCAGATTTATTGGTCTTTCCTTGCAAACTTTCTGAATCAAGCATTGCAGACAGGGTCTAAATTTTTTGCAAGCACTTTATTTTATGCTTATGCTTACTGAAGTTTGACATCCATTGATTTATAATGAACAGTGAGTCATTAAATAGTCTTCTACATCAGACCACTTAGTATATGTCACATTTTAATCAACACTCTGGGATCTCACCCATTAACTCAAATTCCAGCTCGCCCACAACAGACTAGAGCTAGAAATTGGGTAAAGAAGCTTTTAAGTACAGCAATATACATAGATAATTGTGTTCGGAAAAAAAGAGAACAAAAGGAACGGCAACCTATGGATATTTAATGTCAAGAATGAAAGCATTATAAAGTCTAATACCTTTATTATAAGCATGGTAACAGACATCCTGGGTCATCGAGAGTAACTGAAATTCTAAGAAAGCTGTTTTGGGAACAGTTTTTTTACTTTTGGTACTAGTACTATGAACTGCGCATGGGTGGGGATCAGGGAGGTTTAAAAAAAGGACACACATGATGCACCCAAAGATTATCTGGTCTTCTGTCTCTCTGATTTTATAATTTAAAAGTTGCTCCCTATCCAACTTTTTCATCTCTCCTCTCCCTTTTCAAAACAGCCAGACAGTTTCAGAAGGTCCCATTTTAGAGTCCACATTCTCTTTACCTTACCCAAACACATATTTAAACACCTACGATTTATCAGGCACTGCTGGAAATAACAGCAATCAACAAAAAAGTATCCTGATCTCGTGGAGCTTTAATTTTAGTGGGAATAAGAAATGAACACAACACTTAAGAAAATAACTATTAAGTCTTGACATAAAACAAATTAACATCATAGAGGACTCTACTGTAGCTCTACCATCTGCTTCACCTTCCATCTCTATTCCCAACAACTTGTGACCCCCCTTTTCTAATTATCCTCATGAAAAACAATGCACAAATCATTCATGCATAAAATACCTGTTGTGTTGCTGAAAATATATACTAAAGTCAGTTGTGCAAGTTAGAATTTATGAAGAAGAATGAAAATTGGAGTTTGATGACAGGAAGACACCAAGCACAAAAATATTCACTTAGTAACTGTTAATTACCATCCATATCAGTTTCCATTTCTTCTCCTTCTTGTGTAGTACTGGGTCTCTGGATCTTTGGCTTGATCACAAATGGACATTCTTTTCGGCACAAATCTACTTCATGCTACGATCAAGGGAAAAGTAGTAAGAAAAGCCTACATATGTACTGGGGATTAAAAATAATCATAATGAAAGAATGTCACAGGCAGATTACAGAATTGGTTTCTAAAAACAGAAGAGGGATAAGATGGCTCTTTAGGGTTATTAGGATAGTTCCTAGGCTAAGCTCTCACTGGGTATAAGTCTATACAAAGTGCTCCTTGTATAATAATACCTCAAGTCTATAAATGAAAATAGAAAGTCCACTATGGGATTGAAAAGCTGCCATGTCCAGGTTGGTGATGAGGTCAACCACTCTGACGGCTCTGGTGACAAATGTTATCTGGTCCTGTTCATCGCCAAGAAACTTTATGACCTATCAAGTAGAGAAAAGAGGTAAAACCAATCAAATGAAAAGACACAAAGCTGTAAATAATGTACTCTTTTGGAAACATGCAGTCTAGGGTCTCAGGGAGGTAGCACAATATAGGAGAAAAGAACATGTGTTTGACTTTTAATACTTGTCAAATGATAGTGCTCTATCACTTCTGGGATTCAACCTCTTGAGGTAAGGGGAACATAAATTACTTTTTAGGATTAAATAAAAAATTCAGGGAGAAAAAAGCTGGTGCCCAGTGACTAGCACATAGTAAAGCCTATTACCATAACAGTGTAATTTACAAAGTAACTTTAACAGATATTTTCTTCAGAGTCACACCTAAGACATGGCAATGTCTTGACTAGTACCTGAGGCCTCCTATCACACCATGCTGGACTATGATCAACTCTTAATAATGGAGACAGCTGCTCTTAAAAGTTGTTAATGAGATAACCAGAAGGTTAAACTAGAAAAATTATGTATAACCCCTTCTGGGCAAGCTTTCTTATGCTACCTGCTCTGTGAACCATTCCAAACTTGCAACTCTAACCTTGTCTTAGTTGATTTCCCCACAAATGTATTAAAAGAAAAAAAAGTAGAGCACCTTCAATAAGGCTTCCATCATTCCACAAGAGACCAGGGCTTCGCCACCAGCATCATAGCTGGCCAGATGGTACAAAAAAGAGAAGAGGGCAGTGGCAAACTGGTGAGGGTATGGGTCCATGGAAGGATCTACAAGGAAGGTTGGGAGAGGGAGAGAAAGAGCAAGCTCAGAATTTGGTGTTAAGCTGGCAGGATGTTAAACAAAGGCAGATAAGGAAAGGGTGGGGTTCTTGTTGCCTAGGATAAGAACCATCAAAACTTACCAATCATGGCCTGGATACAGTTTCGCACAAGTACAGGCAAAAATCCATGGTAGGAGGCAGTTCCAGTACAGTCAATAATACTGCTGAGTTTCGGAGTTCTTTCCAAGTGGACAATTGATGTTAATGTTCGTAAAGAAGCAGCTTTAATCTCCTATGAAAACAGAAGGTAAACATGGGATGTGTTAAATAAGAAATGGATGACTGCATCAAGTTGCTAATACCCCAAACTCTAAAATTTAAGTCCTTCTACTGGTAATTGCTTGGGGGAGATCATGGAGGTCTGTTGATAATAACATTGAAAATCCAGTATTTGTTAACTTTTCAGCTAAATAGCCAAAGGGAGAAGCAAAAGGGCCAAGCTTCCCTCTTGGGGTTCACTGTAAACCCCTGGGAAATACCAAAAGGCAAATAAATACATATGAGCATGATATTCACAGGACAATATTAATAAATACTTACCATAAGCTGCTTATCTGTTATCTGAAGGACATCTACCAACTCCTCTATCAACCCATTATACAAGATACTGTTTGCTGACTCCTGCAAGGCATTGGAATACACTGCAAAAGGAGAAATAAACACTTTAGGCAAGAAGGCAGTGGTCAAGCCACTGCTCAAAGACAAACCTTTTGGCACCTACTGGTTTTGGGGAAGAATTTCCTTCTAGCCAGCACTGGAGGGCAGAATCTTTGAATTGTAGAGGATCAGATGATATATGGTGATAAGCTCTAAATACCCACCAAACTAACAGATTCTCCTATTAAAGGTATTGGTTTTCGTAAGCAAGGATTTTGGGGAATGGAAGTATGAAAAGAGAATGAAGAGTTAACTTTTTATAACATTACTACTTGATATGATAACTCTATTATGCCTTGGACATAGACTTCCATTTTAGTTTCTTGATATGCTTCTGGTTTTCACTGGAAATACTTACACAAGCTGTAAAGAACACAATTTATGGACTATTGCAGACTAAGTCAGAAACCTGTATGACACTGGAGTAAAAGTTAAGAATGCATGTAATCCACTTTCAATGAATCCCACATGGAGGTAATACTGAACACAGTCTTCTGAAGTGCAAACTAATGGGATTTGAGAACATTCATTTAGTTTTCAACAAACATTTCCTGAGCACCCACTAACATGCCAGAAGCTATACCAGGTATGAGTGCAAATAGGAGAATAGGAATTTCCCTTCAAGGAACTCATAGTTTAAAAGAATAGACAAATAAGTAATAACATAATGAAGGCTAGTAATATTAAAAGCAGCTACCATTTTATACCTTCTGTGTGCCTGGCCTGTGCTAGGTGCTTTACAGGTTTTCATTTAATTCTCAGATCAGTCTATAAAAGTATTGTCCCAACATTAAGTGAGGAAACTGAAGCCAAAAGGATAAACATGTGGCTAATAATCTGCAGAGTGAGGGTAAGAGCCCAGGACTGATTCCAAAATCAGTGTGCTTTCTACCCTACCACCCTACAGTAAAAGTCAAATGCACAGTATTGACTACTTAACAAAAATTTTCTGACTTATTTCAAAATTATACTCCTAAAGGGACAGAAGAGGAAGATGAAATGGCAAGATGAAGAACGGGGGCCAGTGGGAGATGACTACCTGAACACCCATAAAAAGGAAAAAATGAGACCAAAATCAAGACTAAATACATGTGTTATGTCAATAAGGATCATACCCTCTTTCTGATCCAACATTAAAGGAGCTTAAGAACAATGAATACAGTGAACACCAGGAATGCTGATTTAACAATTTAACTTGTCACCTAGGTAACTACAATAAGCCTCATAGCAACCAAGACAGATAAAGTTCAAAGGAAATCAAGTCTAAACTGCCTAATCAGGGCCTGTTAGTTACAGCTTGTTGTTTTCTTACCTAATATAGATATTGCATGCAGCCTCGCCTGAACAGCTTGCAATCGCTTCCTGTGATTAGAAAAGCCATGGGCCAGGCGTATGTGTGTAAATAACAGCATCTGTAGGGACATAAGACCTAAATTAGGAAATCAATAGAAAAGGAGACTATATTTTCTGAGGGCTAAATCTTATCTATTGGGCTACCTAGGAAAACGGTTTATTTTTGCTATTTGTTAAGGTATCAAACAGAACAGTTCTACTCTGAGGTTAGCTGACAAAATGGAAGGAAAAGATCAGAGGCTCACAGAACCCTAATATCCCAACTATAAGCTAAGAACTCTCACTATACTGACAGGCAACAAACTGGAGAGATTTGGCAAGAGTTCTGACTGTTATTAACCAAATTAAATATTTTATCACTATCACAATGAGTAGGAAAAAAATAACACAAGTAAACGGTTTCTCCTTTGGTATCCAAAGTGTTGAGCTACCACCACTTATTAGATACTCATGGTGAGTAAGGCAGTGCTTTCCTCAAGCTCTCATAAAGACCTAGGAAGTTAGTTAAGTATTGGGCTCATAAAAGATGAGGAACTAAGGCTCATAGAGGATAATTAATTTGCCCATGGCCTGACTCGATTCTTTCTGGTACAGTCTCCCAGCCCAGCACATTAACCTATATGGATAACAACTACACCCTTTAATATTTTTAGGACATATACCTGCTTATCCTTAGGAATGCTGTACATTTTGGTAAGAGATTCCATGATTTCAGATGGGCTTTCTGAAATCTACATTAGAAAAAAACCAGTTAGGAACAAAATGAGAACCAAATGTTAAGAAACTAGCCAACAGTCAAAGATTTTTCTTACCTTGTCAAGTTGCTCTATGTGAATATAATGTAGTGTGTTACTAGTTGTCTGAAATTAAAAAGGAGAGTTGTTAGGAGTCACTGTATACCTTAGCTTCTCCTGCCACAGGACTGCAAGAATTCTCTGAGAAAGCCAAGATGTCACCCTAGGCTGAAACCTAATTGAATGCTCTTAAAATCAAGGTAGCTTTAGAGTCCCTCAAAATACCGATTTTATACACAGAATATTCTCAGGAAAGCTTCTTTGAAACCAGTAGTATCAAAATATAATGCACAGAGTGAGACACATTTCATATTCTTCCTTGTCCCTTTTTAACCTTCACCGACTTAACTCAAGAGCCTCTGTATTCATAGTGAAGACTGAATCCATGAAAATGTCATCTCTCTAAATATGCATTGGAGCTGTTTTCAAGGCACCATTAATCTAGAAAGATTATGTACGTATTTATGTATTTATTATGTATTGTAGGCAGAAGGAAAAAAAGACCTTATTCACTAGGCCACTTCTAAATGAAACTGAATTTTAATATCTCCTCACAGAATATGGAATGACCAGATAATTGAAGTAGGATTGTGTAAGCAATATATAGACTTCTTAAAGGCTGGCTTAAGTAGAGAAAGTTGAGCCATCACTATCCAGACAATTATACTGCATGTTGGAATTCTCAACTGAGACTAAGAAAAACATACAAGTCACAGCAGTGCCTCATAAAGGGAGTCCTGTCTTTTGGCAGCTCCAACACAAGTAAGATCCAAACCTATCAGAGCTGGGCATACAATGAACACTTATTCCTGAGAAGCTGCTAGGTATATTTACCTTGGGAGGGCAGCAACGTAGCTCAAAACCATTCCCTCACTTACCTGAGGAGTCCTACAAGAGTCAACCCCAGTTATAGTAGATTGTAGACTATCAGAACAAGTCTGAATGAGACTCACCCTTTTCTCGATTTTGACCTCGGCCCCAGGGTCTGCATAGAATTCAAAGTGTAGTGTAGTTGCACTGGGTGGGTATTTCTGTGTATAAAGCACATGAAAGAATCAGATACCATCTTCTCTCAAATTTTCCTACAAACTCCTTGTCCAACTCATTGTGAAGTAGAATGAGTAGTGTAGTCAGCAGCTACAGTGCCTTCACTCCTTGTCTTGAGCAAAGCTCAGATGTCTTCTAACAAGACAGAATCAGGAGGATGGAGCCCAGAGCACCAGAAAGCTTTCATATTTCTACTTATGAGTTACCAGTTGCCCTTTCTTTCAAGAGGTCAATTTTGACTGTAGCTATTCTCCAGAGGGAAAAGAGGGGCAAGGCTGCAAGTAAGAATCCAAGAAACAATGAAGGAGAAATACAAGGATTAGGTACCAGCTCGAGAATGGAAAAGAACATTCTGATGGAAACCTTAGTGTATATCATCACCCTTTGGAACATTTTATTCAAAATATGCCTCATGGGCATACCTTCATAATTCTTCAAATGCTCCCTACAGCACTTCTCATGATATCCAATTGCGTTTCTGCACAGGTAGATATCAAGTCATTATAAACCAGACCCTGACAACAAATCCTCTTTAACTCAAGAAAAGCAACATGAAAAACAGAGTAAGACCACAACAGCATGCCTATTAAAATGTATCCTTGAAAGAAACCAGTAGCAGTGGTTGCGTATGGAGATGGAGAATTATTGTATACTCCTTGATACTCTGAGAATTTTTTAACATGTATATGTATTACTTCCTTTTACAGTATACGTCATATTCTTCAAGTCTGATGACATGCCAAGTATCAATAAATAAAAGGATGTGTGATTTCTTAACACAGGCTGCAACCAAAACAGGTAACAGATATCATGCAAGCCTAGTAGAGTGTATCATACTGTTTTGTCCAAGGGGTAAAGAACAAGCTTGATATACACAAGGAGGCTCAGAATTAACCAACTAAACTTTATTTATTTATTTTAAAGGTGAGCACCTGAGCTAACATCTGTTGCCAATCTTTTTTTTTTCCTTCTTCTCCCCAAAGCCCCTCAGTACATAGTTGTATATTGTAGTTGTAGGTCTTTCTGGCTCTGCTGTGTGGGACGCTGCCTCAGCATGGCTTGATGAGTGGTCCTAGGTCTGCACCCAAAACCCGAACTGGCGAAACCCTGGGCCGCTGAAGCAGAGGGTGCAAACCTAACCACTCGGCCATGGGGCCGGACCCCCAACTGAACTTTAAGATGAAAAATTATTTTCTCAGAACTAGAATTCTAAACTGAACACCCTTGAAGATTTATGTAGCTTTATTAAACAAACACTCACCTCCCATATTATCCAATATCCATTCATATACAGTACACTAAAGAAAGTATACCAGCTAAGATGAGAAAGTAATTTGTTCTAATTTGTACTTTTTTGTGAAAAAGAGCCATTCTCCAGGGGAAAAAGGCCTGCTAAGATAAAAGTCACTAAACTTCATCGCAGCCATTTGTCCTATACATGACAAACTGATGAAAGAGTACATCTGCTGGAAAATACAGTTGCATCTTGGCACAGAATTGTCATAACAAATCCAATTGTGCCTTGTGGTTCCACAGCAACATATCAAAGCAGAGGGAAGGACAGTCTGAACTCCTACCTAAGCATGGATGAAAGGTAGGAACAGGACAGGGCATGAGGGGCAAACATGAAAAGCACAAACACAAAAAATTATAAGTTCTCAATAATCTTAATGGCAGAACCACTCTCCAGGCAGCCATTCTTAAATCATGCCAGACTGTCCAGAGTTCCAATAGTTACAGTGAGAGAATGCAAGCAAATGCACTTTCGGGAATTATTCATGACTTTCAAACTGATTCACCAAATGCAGTTTCCTACTCAAGAGCAAAATATGAACATACACAGTTTCTGAGATTCTTCCTCTACTGCCAGCAAATTGAAAGCCCATGTATTTCTAGACAAGGTGTGCTATGTCTCAATTGATCTCAGGTTCCTCAAAGGTCCTGATGTGAAGTGGGACTTTATATACCATGTATTCATTGTAAACTTGGGCTCATAAAGAGATCACACACAGCCCTGCCAAAAGACATCCATATCAAGAGTTACTTACCATCATATGCAAGTCTCTGCAACATTCTGCCAGTCCAAAGCCATTCTCCTTTCCACCCCAGCTCTTGGAAAAGGAAAAAGACAGTGTTAAAACTGTGCTTAAGGTAGCCATGTTTATAAAATATTTAAGAGTATGTGGTTGCTTGGAACAAAGTGTTGAGAAGACACCCAATGTCAAAGTCAAACAAAAAGAGGGAGAAAACAGAAGCAAGGACCTAAGACTCAAGGCAAGAAAGTCTGCCTACAGGTGATTCCTCCAATGAGATCAATTTCACTGTTCTATGAGGATGTTACTGGGAAGAACATAAGCAGCTATTGCAAGCAATTGCATTCTATATGCCTGCAGTCATGCTTGCTGACAGGTCCGTCTTGTCCCATCAGGCCTTCAGTACTGTACTATGCTTTCCATGCTTAGCCTGCTCACTTCCCTCACTAGGTGGAATCACATGCTCTCTAGTTCCTCACTTTTTGACATGAGCCAAGTTGCAAAGCAGAAGATTCTACATTGCTTACTCTTACTCTATTGTGCCAGACCAAAGTCTAAAAACTTTTCAACAAGTACTTGCCTCTAAGGTAATGGGGGAGAATGGCTCAACTTGTACGATACTATTGGCCCCAAATCCAAAACTCCAGCCATATAATCTTGCTTAATAACTACCCTGTATTTTCAACAGCATTTACAGTATCAATCATTTTTGCCTAATTGGGAACTCTCTCAGGGGTGGGGTAGGCATTTGTTGAAGACATTCAAGAGTAAAGGCATTATTCCCTGCTTCCTGGGACAAGGCATACAGTTGGGGTAAACAACAGACAAAGTGAAAAGCTTGGGAAGAAAGGCTGGTGAACAAGATGCTTTGGGGAATAAGGGCCTTGAAAAGCTCCACATATCCCTGCAAGTCTAGAAAACCACATCTATGCCCAAGGCTGGGCACATTCTCAGAAAAGACCTGAGAAGGCCCTAAGCTCCATGCCTCTGGGCTGATCATCAGGCTCTGTAGAAGCTAGAAGTGAAGTCTAAGGCAGAGTTGTAAACTTCCTGGTTAAGATACTGAGCATTGATATTCAAGATACCAACACACACACAGAATCCACTTGCAAAGACTAGGAGATTTTTGTTTTTGTTGTTGGTTCTAGGAGTTTAAGGCAAAACACTAGCTGACCACTAAGCTAACAGAACAGAGCCATCAATGACCACACAAAACAAAGCATTACAAAATCAGTTTAAAAAAGTCTAAACAAACTACAAACCCTGGGGAGTGGTGAGAATCTGATTTCCAGAGTTGCCACATTATAATATTCAAAATGTCCATTATTCAACAAAAAACTGAGGCATGCAAAGAAACGAGACACTATTAAAACACACACAGGAAAAAAAGAAATTACAGCAACATGAGGAGTGATGTCAGCAAGATGGCCGAATAAGACATCTCTCACTACCCTCCAACCCCAACAACAATTTGGTGTTGTCTTAATTACCGATGGATGATAAAGGTTAAAGGACAAAAATCTTAAAAATAAAGAGCTAAAGTAATTTGTTAATGAATACACAATATAAAAAGAGGTAAACTGTGACCTCAAAACATAAAAGGGAGGTGGGGGAAGTGAAAGGGTAGAGTTTTTGTATGCAAACAAAGTTATCAGTTTAAAATAGATTGCTGTATCTATAAAATGTTTGTAAGGCCCAAGGTAGCCACATAGCAAAAACCTAAAATAGATACACAAAAGATGAACAGAAGGGAATCAAAGCATACTACTATGAAAAACCATCAATTCACAAAGGCAAAAAGAGCAGAAGAAAAGACAAGGGAAATACAAAATAGTCAGAAAATAAGAAGACATTTCTAAGACCTTGCCTATCAATAATTACCCTAAATGTAGATGGACTGATTTTCCAAACAAAAGGCATAGAGTAACTGAATGGATTTAAAAAAAGAGACCCAAGTATATGCTGCCTCCAAGAGACTCATTTTAGCTTTAAGGACACACACAGGCTTAAGGTGAAGGGATGGAAAAAGACATTCCATGCAAGTGAAAACCAAATGAGAGCAGGGGTAGCTATACTTTATTAAACAAAATAGACTTTAATTCAAAATCTATAACAAGAGACAAAGAAGGTCGTTATATTTAATGATAAAGGGGTCAATTTAAAGAGGATATGACAATTGTAAATTATATGCACACAACATCAGAGCACCTCAATATATTAAGCAAACACTAACAAATCTGAAGGGAGAAAAAGACAACATTATAACAATAGTAGGGGATGTTAATATCTCATTTTAAATAACGGATAGATTGCCCTAACAGAAAATCAATAAGGAAATGCTGAACTCAAACTATACTTCAGACCAATGGATCTACCAGGCATATACAGAACATTTCCTCCAATAGCAGCAGAATACATACTCTTCTCAAATGCACATGGAACATTCTCCCAGATAGATTATATAAGTCACAAAACAAGTCTTAGCAAATTAAGAAGAAAATTAAGAAGAATTAAGAAATTACACCAAGTACGTTTCCTGACCACAATGATATAAAACTAGAAATCAGTAACAGGAAGAAAATTGGAAAATTCATAAATAGGTGGAAATTAAACAATACACTCCTGAACAACCAATGAGTCAAAAGAAGAAATAAAAGGGAAATTAAAAAACATTTTGAGACAAATGAAAATGGAAACACAACATATCAAAAGTTATGGGATGCACCAAAAGCAGTTCTAAGAGGGAAGTTTATAGGAGTAAATGCCTACATTAAAAACAAGAAAGATCTCAAATAAACAACCTAACTTTCTACCTCAAGGAACTAGAAAAATAAAAAACTAAGCCCAAAGTTAGAAGAAGGAAGGAAATAACAAAGATCAGAGCAGAAATAAATTAAACAGAGACCAGAAAAAGAGAAAGGATCAACGAAAATAAGCTGGTTTCTTTGAAAAGATAAAACAAAACAGACAAAACTTTAGCTAGACTAAGAGTGAAGACTCAAATAAAATTAGAAATGAAAGAGGAGACATTAAAACTGATACCATAGAGATACATAGGATTATAACAGACTACTATGAACAAATAGTCAACAGATTAGATGATAAAATGCCAACAAAGTGAGTAACTTGCCAAGAATTGGATAAACTCCTATAAACATATAACCTCCTAAGACTGAATCATGAAGAAAGAGAAATATGAACAGATCAATAATGAATAAGGAGATTGAATCAATGATCAAAAAGCACTCAACAGGAGCTGGCCTGGTGGCGTAGTGGTTAAGTTTGCATGCTCTGCTTCGGCAGCCTGGGGTTTGCAAACTCAGATCCCAGTCACAGACCTATACGCTGCTCATCAAGCCATGCTGTGGCAGCATCCCACATACTAAAAATAGAGGATTGGCACAGATGTCAGCTCAGGGACAATCTTCCTCACCAGCACTCAACAAAAAAAAGCCGAGGACCAGATGGTTTCCCTGATGAATTCCACCAAATATTTAAAGAAAAACTAACATCAACCCTTCTCAAATTCTTTCCAAAAAATTGAAGAGAAGGGGATACTTCCAAACTCATTTTGAGGCCAGAATTACCCTGATAAACCCAAATAAGGACACTACAAGAAAAGAAAACCACAGGCCAACATCCACAATGAACAGAGATGCAAAAACCGTCATCAAAATACCAGCAAACTGAATTGAACATCACATGAAAAGGATCATACACCATTATCAAGTGGGATTTATCCCTGGGATACAAAGATGGTTAAAAGTACGCAAATGAATAAATGTGATACATCACATTAACAGAATGAAAGGTAAAAATCCATATGATCATCTCAATAGATGCAGAAAAAGCATCTGACAAAATTCAACATCCTTTCATAATAAAAACTCAAATTGGGTACACAAGGAAAATACCTTGACATAATAAAGGCCATATATGACAAGACCACAGTTAACACCCTACTCATTGGTAAAATGTTGAAAGCTTTACCTCTAAGATCAAGAACAAGACAAGGGTGGGCCACTCTTACCACTCCTATTCAATATAGTACTGTAGTTCCTAGATAGAGTAATTAGGCAAGAAAAAGAAATAAAAAGCATCCAATTTGGAAACGAAGAAGTGTCTCTGTTTGCAGGTGACACAATCTTCTGTGTTGAAAACCCAAAAGATTCTATTAGTTAGAACTAATAAATTCAGTAAAATCATAGGATACAAAATCAACATACAGAAATCAGTCACACTTCTATACACTAACAACAAACTATCTGAAAAAGAAAACAATTTCATTTCCAATACCATCAAAAAGAATAAAACAGTGGGGCCAGCCCGGTCATGGAGTGGTTAAGTTCGCATGCCCCGCTTTGGTGGCCTGGGGTTTGCAGGTTCAGATCCCAGGCACAGACCTACACACTGCTCATCAAGCCATGCTATGGCGGTGTCCCACATACAAAATAGAGGAAGACTGGCACAGGTGTTAGCTCAGCAACAATCTTCCTCAAGCAAAAAGAGGAGGACTGGCAACAGATGTTAGCTCAGGGCCAATCTTCCTCACCGATGAAACAAACAAACAAAACCAATAAAATACTTAGAAATAAATTTAACCAAGGAAGTGAAAGATTTGTACTCTGAAAATGATAAAATGCTGATGAAGGAAATTAAAGACACAAATGAAAAGATATCCTGTGCTCAAGGATCAGAAACATTGTTAAAATGTTCATACTACCCACAGCCATCTACAGGTTCAATGTAATCAGTATCAAAATTTCAGTGACATTTTTCATAGGAATAGAAAAAACAATCCTCAAATTTGTATGGAAACACAAAAGACTCTGAATAGGTAAAGCAATCCTTCAGAAGAACAAAGCTAGAGGTATCACATTTCCTGATTTCAAACACTATTACAAAGCTATAGCAATCAAATCAGTATGATATTGGCACAAAAACATACACAGAGATCAATGGAACAGAATTAAGAAGCCCAGAAATAAACCCTCATTTGTATGGTGAACTAACATTTGAAAGGGAGCCAAGAATAATCAGTGGGGAAACCACAGTCTTTTCGAAAAATGGTGCTGGGAAAACTGGATAATCACATGCAAAAAAATGAAATTAAACCCTTATCTTACACCACTCAAAAAAATGAACTTGAAATGGATTAAAGATTTCAACATAAGACCTGAAACCATAAAATTCCTAAAAGAAAACATACGATAAAAATCTTCACACTGGTCTTGGTAATGATTTTTTGGATATGACATCAAAAGCCCAAGCAACAAAGGCAAAAATAAATGGGACTATATAAAACTAAAAAGCTTCTGCATAGCAAGAGAAATAAAATGAAAAGGCAACCTACTATGGAATAGAAGAAAATATTTGCAAACCATACATCTGATAAGGAATTACCATCCAAAATATAGAAAGAACTCATACAACTCAGGAACAAAAAGAACAAACAATCTGATTTAAAAATGGGCAGAGGAACTGAATAGACATTTTTCCAAAGAAGACATACAAACGGACAATAGGTGCATGAAACGGTGCTCAATATTACTAATCATCAGGGAAATGCAAATCATAACCACAATGAGCTATTACCTCACACATGGTAGAATAGCTATTGTCAGAAAGAGAAAAAGGGGACTCTTGTGCATTGTTGGTGGGGATGTAAACTGGTACAGCCACTATGGAAAACAGTATGGAGGTTCCAGAAAAAATTAAAAAATGGAACTACCATGAGATCCAGCAATCCTAGTTCTGAGTAGATATCTAAAGGAAATGAAATCAGGATATCAAAGAGATATAGCTGCACTCCCATATTCATTGCAACATTATTCATACTACTCAAGCTATGGAAACAACCTAACTGTCCATCTATGGATGAGTGGATAAAGAAGATGTGGTATATATATAAACAATGGAATATTAGTCAGCCATGAGAAAGAAGAAAATCCTGCTTTCTGTGACATGGATGGACCTTGAGGGCATTCTAGTATGTGAAGTCAGACAGACAGAGAAAGATAATTACTGTATGGTATCACTGATATGTGGAATCTAAAAAAGCTGAACTCATAGAAACAGAGGGTAGAATGGTAGTTGCTAGGGGCGGAGGGTTGGAGGAAATGGGGAGATGCTGGTCAAAGGGTACAAACTTCCAGTTATATGATGAAATCAAACCTGGAGATCTGACTACAGCATGGTAACTATAGTTAACAATACTGTATTATATACTTCAAAGTTGCTGAGAATAAATCTTAACTGTTTTCACCACAAAAAGGAAATGGTAATTATGTGAGGTGATGGAGGTATTAATTAATCCTACTGTAGTAATCACTTTGCAATATATAAGTGTACCAAATCATCATGTTGTACACCTTAAACTTAGAAAATATTATATGTTAATTTATCTCAATAAAGCCAGAAAAAATAGATTAATAGAAAGTGCTCCTGAGAAAGTCAACATTGAGCGTATTAGGCAGATTTTAAATCAACTATTTTAAATATGCTCAAAGAGCTAAAGGAAATCATATACAAAGAACTAAAGGAAACCATGAGAATGATGTCTCATCAAATAAAGAGTATCACTAAAGAGTTAGAGATCATAAAAAAAAAGGAGCAAACAGAAATTCTGGAGCTGAAAAGCACAATAACAGAAATGAAAAATTCACTAGAGTGGTCCAAACAGCAGATTTAAGCAGGGAGAAGAATGAATCAATGAACCTAATTAAATATATAGACCATCAGAGGGTACTATTTGCTACAGAGAAAAATAAAGTATAAAGGGGTGATAGAGAGTATGGAGGGTGTTCTAATTTTAAAAGAGGATGGTAGGGAAGACCTCAGTGAGATGAGGGAGCAAGCCATAGAGATAACTGGGGATGTAGCTGTGCAGAGGCCCTGCAGCAAGAATGTCTGGCATTGTCCAGTTAAGCAAGGGAGCCAGGTACCTGGAATAGACTGAACTGGGGGGGAAGGGGGCGAGAAACGGGAGGTGAGGTTAGAAGTTTGATTTTGTATACATTACAATTGAGGTGTTAATTACATATCCAGTAGACATTTTGAGAAGGCAGTAAATTTATGAGTTTGAGGTTCAAGGAAAACAGGTACAATTTTGGGAGTCAGTGGTCCTTAAAACCACGAAACTGCATGAGATTACCTAGGCAGAATGTAGGTGGATGAGAGAAGGAGCCTGGAGTGGAGCCCTGAGCCACTCTAACCCTCAGAGGCTGAGCAGAGAAGGCACCAAAGAGACACAGAAGGCCAGCCATAGAGTTCCAGGTGGACCAGGAGGGTGGTTTGGAAGCCAAGACTACTGTCTAGTCTTTAAAAACATCATTTTCAAAGAATATTTGATGCTGTGAGAAAATACCAACTATAGGTCATGTGGCAGAAAAAGCATAATATCAAACATAACATTAACGGTTATTTTTTCTACATGATGGTGGTTGAGGATTATTATTATTTTCTTTACAATTTTATGTATTTTCTTAATTTTCAACACTGAATATGTATTACTTTTGCAAAACTTCTGAGACAAGCATATTTGAAAATAAATATTGGAAGGTGAAGAGAAAAAAAAAAGCATCAATGAACCTGAAGATAGCTCAACTGGGATTACCCAGTCTAAAGAGCAGAAGGAAAAAAATGAAAAGTAAACAGAGTCTAAAAGATCTGTGGGACTCCATCAAGTGTACCAACATATGCACAATGGAAGTCCCAGAAGGAGAGGAGAAAAAGGAGCAGAGAGATTATTTAAAGAAATAATGGCCAAGGGGCTGGCCATGTGGCCCAGTGGTTAGGTTTGCACATCTTGCTTCGGCGGCCCAGGGTTTCACTGGTTTGGATCCTGGGCGCAGACATGGCACCACTTATCGGGCCATGCAGCGGTGGCATCCCACATAGCACAGCCAGTAGCACTCACAACTAGAATAGACAACTATGTACTGGGGGGATTTGGGGAGAAAAAGCAGGGGAAAAAAAAAAGAAGACTGGCAACAGTTGCTAGCTCAGATGCCAATCTTTTTTTTAAAAAAAGAAATAATGGCCAAAACCATCTCAAATTTGACAAAGGATATGAATCTACAAATCCAAAAAGCTCAATGAACTCCAATAGGCCAAAACAACAGAGATCCACAGAAAGACACAGTATAATCAAATTGTCAAAGGCCAAGACAAAGAGAGAATCTTGAAAGCAGCAAGAGAAAAGTGACTTGTCATATACAAGAGATCTTCAAGGAGATCAACAGCTGATTTCTCATCAGAAACCACGGAGGCGAGACTGCAGTGGGAAGACATATTCAAAGTGTTAAAAGAAAAGAACTGCCAATCAACAATTCTACATCTGGCACAATTATCCTTCAGAAATGTAGGAGAAATTAAGACATTCCCAGATAAAAGCTGAGGGAGCTTGCTGCTAGTAGACCGGCTTACAAGAAAAGCTAAAGGGAGTCCTTCAGGCTGAAATGGAAGGGCATGAGACAGTAACTTGACTCCATATGAAGAAATAAAGAACACCAGTAAGGTAACTACATAGATAAATATAAAAGTCAGTATTAATTTATTTTGGGTTTGGAACTCCTCTTTTGTTCTGTGTTTTAAAAGACAAGTACATAAAACAGTAATTATACATCTATGCTGACGGGCACACAATGTACAAAGATGTAACTTGTGGCAACAAATATGAGCAAAGTTATGGTCTACTGTTAAAACTAAGTTGATATTAATTTGAACTAACTTTTCATTAATTAAGATGTTAGTTGTAATCCACAGGGCAGACAAAAGACAAGAAGACTTGAACATTAACCAGACCTAACAAGTATATACAAAACAATCCACACAACAACAGCAGAATACACATTCTTCTTAAGCATATATAAAACATTCTCCTGAATAGATCATATGTTAGGCCACGAAACAAACTTCAAGAAATTTAAAAAGAATAAAATCATACGAAGTATCTTCAACAACAATGGAAAGAAACTAGAAATCTGTTAACAGAAGGAAATCTGGAAAATTCACAAATATGCGGAAATTAAATAACACACTCCTAACAACCAACGGGTGAAAGAAATCACAAGGGAAACTAGAAAATTCTTTTGAGATGAAGGAAAATGAAAATATTACAACCAAAATTTATGGGATACACTGGAAGCAGTGCTTAGAGGAAAATTTACAGCTGTAACTGCCTATATTTAAAAAGAAAGCTCTCAAATCAGTAACCTAACCTTCTACCTTAGGGAACTAGAAAAAGAATAGCAAACTAAACCCAAAGCAAATAGAAAGAAGGAAATAGTAAAAAAACTAGAGAGGAGATAAATGGAACAGAAAATAGAAAAACAGAGAGAATCAACTAAACCAAATTTGGTTCTTTGAAAAGATCTACAAAAATAGACAAACCTTTAGCTAGACTGACCAAGAAAAAAAGTTCTCGCTTTCTCTGCTCTTTTTAAATATACATATAGATAGGAGGAACCAGTGAAAAGGGAAAGATTTAAGAGACCTAGCTATTACGTTCATCTTCAATGATAGCCGTGCAACAAGTTACTTGATTTTACCCTCAAAATTGAGCCTATGTATAAAATTGAGAAAACGATGCTTATACCATCTTTTCCGATTAAATGACACAAGGATGTGTAAAGTACAAGGTCTAACATTCATTGAGAACTTGTACTTTAAACATGATCAACATTAAATCTAGGAATTTTATTTATGACTTTAGTTTAATCCTAGAAACGATGAGGTAGATATCATGATCCCCAAGTCATAGATATATAAACTGCAATTAATTTGATCTGTTGACAGAACTAGGTCCCATTTCTAAACCCAAATTCTTAAACACATGCAAGTGAACGTATGTGTTTGTTGCACAGGGCAGGGATGACAAAAGGAATTCAGATTCAGGAAGCTGCCTAAAAAATGAAGAGACATGAACCAAAATGTCTATGAAGACCACTGTTATAAGAACTGAAGTTACATATCAAAAGGAAGATGTACGGGAAAGTATCAACAAGTCACATTTTTAGAGAAATGTTACATTTCAGAGAAAAGCGAAGTTTTAAAATTTAATAAGGGGTACTAGTAATGGTATCTACTATTAGTAAACACGTAGCATATGCCTAAACTTCAAAAATCTGTAAAATTCTCTTATTTGTTATAGCAAAGCATCAAGCACATTCATATTAGCAAAGGCATCAATGTACTGCAGCTGTCAAGATCCCAAATTGTCCAGGACTAGAAATCAACCTTTAATCTACAGTCTCGATGTTAGCCCAACTTAGAACAAAAAGAAACACACCTGTCAAAGTTAAAAGGAACCCAAAACACAAAGGAACATAACAGCAATCATTTAAGCAATCCTTCCTGGTCCGAGAATGATCCAAGGGAAGAAAAGAACGCAGTAATACTGAACCACGCAAAAACAACAGCAGCAAAAAGAATCCACACTTTGCATATATGTGCCATGTAAAAGTACAGTCTGCATCTTAACTTCTTTCTAAATGGTCATAACATTTAATTTAATAAAACTATAAAATATCAGTATGTGATAATCAGCCTAAAAGTAGGATGCCATGATTTGACAAGATATTAATTCTGATAGGTGCTGTTGTGGCTCTATACAAAGTACCAAATTAACTCTAGAGTGCTCCTCTTCCATTCCTAAATGTAAAGCTTGTTCGGAAATCTCAAAACCACCCAATATGGTATAACCATCGGAAAGGGGATGGCACGTCTAAGCAAATAAGTGAGGTTTCGAACCCCAGTTCCATCATTTCCTAATTGTGGGAATTATGAGCAAATCACGTCACCTTGCTTAACCTCATACTCTTCATCTGTAAAATGGGGATAAGAGTTCCTACCCTCAGAGTATTAAGAGGACTACATATAATAGGTATTGAACCAGGTAACAACTAAACTATAGTTCCTACAAACATACAATATTATAGTCACTAAAAAAAAATGTGTAAAGAGTCATTACCAATTCTCACATTTAATCATAAAAATAATATATAATACATTGTAGCCATAAAATATTCAAAGTAGAGAATAAAAAAATGAAACTCACCCACCATCATCTCCCCAAATTCAATTTCCTTTCTCTAAGTTACTATTAGATACATAACTTTCTGGACTTTACTAAGAAAGTTTTACTTTTGGACTTTTTCCAAACAATGGTGCAATGAGAATATGTATGCATACATTTTTGTGCACATTTGAATATAACATGATTTACTTAAAACAGAACTACTGGGTGAAATAATATGTACACATTTTTAAATAACAGGTGCTGCCAAATGACCCTACAAAAGGGCATTCATAAACCAAGAGTCTGTAAGTAACTGTTTCCCCACAACTTAGCCAATACTAGATATTATTGCCAATCTAATGGTTAAAAATGATCTCACTTTAATGTACATTTCCCCTGATTATTCTAGTGTAATCTTTCCATGTTTATTGGCCAATTTTAAAGAAATATTTCATATTCCTCTGTGAACTCTGTTCATATACTTTTGTACATTTTTCTACTGGGATTCTCAGATTTTTATTTATTTGTAGGAGTTCTTTAACATATTGAGTGTCACTCCTTTGTTGTATACGCTGCAAATATTTTTTCCCTGTTTAAGATGTCATCTTTTATTTATAACTATATTATCATAGAGAAGTTTTCATATTTTCACATAACGAAATTTGTCAATTTTTTAAATGGCTTCTAGGTTGCCTGTACTTAACTCTAAATGTTTCTAGGATTTGTGTGACTACCGTGAAGAAATGATCTATACACATTTTTCCCTCAAAGAGCCAACTGTCCTACTGTTTGGACCATAAGCAACATGAGCCTTACTATTTCGTTCGGCAGACATATTTGTCTATTCCTGTGCCAATTTAAAAGCTTGAAATTACTATGGCTTTTATGATATTTGTTATCTGGTACAGCAAATGACTCTGATTCTTTATCAGTGTTTTCTTAGATATTTTCGTGCATTTTCGTTTTCCGGTTGATGCTATTAAGAGATCTCCACTTAATCAATTTGACAGATTAAGTGCATTCTCCAAGCCTTCTGTAAAACATATTGACTGATGCTGTAGGCACTGTTCTGCTTCCACCAGTTATCTGTATGTGTACCAAGTCAGGTGTGTTTGTCCCCAAACTCATTTATGTCAGCTGTATGTATAATAATCATGTTATTTTAAATACTATATCAAACAATGATTTAAGCAGAAAAGGGAATTATTTTATAAAAACTAAGTTGAATATTTTGCAAAGACTAAAAAGATGCTAAAATAAAATGTTTCAAATTAGAGAAAAAGAGATTCAGAGTTAAATTATAAAAATTTATAATTCTGCGTTCAGGTTCCGTTACCAACTAAAATCTTCACACTGTTGCTCCACTTCAAAGAAATCAAATTACATTTCTAGTGTATGTAAGTAAGATAACACTCTGTTTCTTACTCAAAGTAAAGTACTTGGCCCTACATTATAAAGACGGCTAAGGAACTGACATTTATGTTTTAGTTTTAGAAAATGGTATGTATTAATCACTTGTAAAAAAAAGTTTCTGCTTTAACAAGATTTTTAAAAATAACTAACCTACCGACTATTGGCCCTAATTTCAAAGAAGGCTTCTACTATACAGAGCCTTCTCAAGCAAAAACTCCTATCTGTCTCTGTTAACAAACTTAGACCATCTTTTAAATATATAAGTAAAGATTTACTTCTGTTAGAACAGATCTTAAATATTGTTGGTTAGGTTTATTTTCTTTTACATATTTATATAAACCATCTGTCCCTTTGTTGCCCATTTCACATTCCTTTCTCCTTGCCAAAGGCAATAGTTTTGACTTCTGATTATCTATCCTTTTTGTTTTCTCAAAACTATATGTTGCTTTGTGTGCACATTTTTAAGTTTCAGAAATAGTACTGAGCAATAAATATTTTTTAACTCCTCCCCCACTCAACACTGTTTTTAAAAGCTATTAATGTTGTGTATTATCTGGTCCACTGCTTCTAACTGCTATATATTCCATAGTATGCATGCACCACATTTTATTCATCCAATCTACTAATAATGGACATCTGGGTTGCCTCTAACTTCTTTATCACAATGATGCAATATTCTCACAGATGTCACCTTATGGAATAATGTGACATCATCTTTGGGATATACAGTTGGCCCTCGAGCATCCAAGGATTTTGGTATCCACAAGGAGTCCTGGAACCAATCCCCTGTGGATACTGAGGAATAACTATATACCCAGGAGTACCAGTCTACACTCCTAACAGCAACGCCTAGGCGTTCCTATAGCTTCACAGGCCTGCTAGCACTTACCATCATACAGTTTTCTAATTTCTGCTAATCTGATACAGCTTTATAAAGCTGTTCTCTCATTTTATTTGCTATTTCTCTAATTACTAATGATTTTAAGCATCTATTCATATGCTGAATTCCCTGAGTCTGGGAATTATCTATCCATATCCTTTGCTCTTTATCCTTGTTGATTTAGAGGAGTTTCTTGGATATTCTACACTAAGAGTTCGTCAGTTTTAAAATATTGCTAAACACCTCTCAATCTATCACTGGTTTGTTAACTTGTCTTTGGCAGAGCTGCTTCACGTCTACAGATCAACTGCTATTCCACCAACTGTTTGTGGATTTTTTTTGTTTTTTTTTTTTAAAGATTTTATTTTTTCCTTTTTCTTCCCAAAGCCCCCGGTACATAGTTGTGTATTTTTAGTTGTGGGTCCTTCTAGTTGTCGCATGTGGGATGCTGCCTCAGCATGGCTTGATGAGCGGTGCCATGTCCGCGCCCAGGATTCGAACTGGCAAAACCCTGGGCCTCCGAAGCAGAGAGCACAAACTTAATCACTTGGCCACGGGGCCGGCCCATTTGTGGATATTTTGTGAATGTGTTATTGGTCCATGACAAAATGAGTTTGCACCAGAATGTTATTCAACCACATCAGTAAGCACACTGTTCAGTTCAACTGGCTTTCTTTCTTTCTTTTTTTTTTTTTTTAAAGACTGGCACCTGAGCTAACACCTGTTGCCAATCTTTTTTTTCCTTCTTTTTCTCCCCAAAGCCCCTCAGCACATAGTTGTATACTGTAGTTGTGGTCCTACTGGTTGTGCTATACAGGACACCGCCTCAGCATGGCCTGATGAGTGGTGGTGCCATGTCCGTGCCCAGGATCCGAACTGGCGAAATCCCGGGCTGCCAAAGCGGAGCACGTGAACTTAACCACTCGGCCATGGGGCCGGCCCCTCAACTGGCATTTTCTTTTAAGGCAGCAGTGTACTGCTTTACATTCCAGTATAAGCACCTTAGGAGTAGTAATGAGCTATAACGTTTTTCATTGAAAAGGAAGTCTTAATTTTGTATTTTAAAATTCAAATTTTTACCATATGGTTTATGCTTTGGGGTTTTCAAGAATTCCTTCTCCACCAGTAGATCACAAAATAACCTACATGATCTTCTCCTAAATTTATAGTTTTACCCAATATGGCTTAAAGACACTATACTTGTTGATACTGTGAATGGGGTCTTTTTTCCAATTGGTTATTACTAATGTATGGAGGAGCTGTTTCTGTATATTGATCATTTACCTGGCTACTTCACTGTACTTTTCTTACTTATAACAATTTCATATTGTCTCCCAAGAAAGCCAAGAGACTCAATCCTATCACCTACAAATAGTAAGTTTTCTCTTTTACTATGGATCCTTCATTTCTTTCTTCTCTCTTGTTGTATTGGTTAGGACCTCTACTACAAATTTAAGTGGCAAAAGTAATAGGTGGCATTTTGTGTGACTTTTGAATTCAATGGCAATGCTTCAGTTTCCCCATTATGACTTCTGGTAGGTAATTTATAAAGTTTCTTTTCCTAGCTTCCTAAGAGTTTATATTAGTTTTTATTAATGTGCTGAATTTTATCAAATGCTTTTGAAGCATCTATTGAGACATGGCTTCTTTTTCCTTCCGTTACTTGGGGTTCCAATGTTGAACTGTCTTGCATTTTTTTAGTAACATGAGAAAATGTTTACAATATGTTAAGAAAACAGGTTGAATGCCTGTACATACATACTCGCAAACGCAAGAAGAAAATAAGCTCAAATTTTAAAGGAGGCCCCATCTGGATGAATCTTAGGTGATTAATATTCTCTCTATAGTTTCCTATATGTCCTAGAATTTTCATAATACATGTTACATTTATAATCACAGAAAAACTTTTTATGTAATCATGCACCTAAAAATGGCCTGAAGCTTGTATTATTTGTGAGGTAACCATTAACCAACTTTTAAAAAGTAAGCCTTACCATTTTTCTTCAAGAAAGCTTTCTAGCAATGACTACCTCTCTCAAACCTGAGTATGTATTATCAATTTGCCTCTAGGAACACTGGACTATAGTTTGGTTGAGTTGAAATTTTATATGGGAGTTTTTGCCTTCAATTACAATTACTACCATCACAAACCAATTACTGAACACAGCACTAAGTACCCTAGATTTTATTTTATTATGAAACTACTCTTAAGGTAGATATACTAAATTCCCGGATGATAAAACTGGTATCAGAGCTAATAAGCAGAGTCAGGACTCAAATCCACGTCTTCTACCGTACCATGCTTCCCTCTCAAGAAGAATCCGATTCTGAACTTTCTTTCCAAAAGAGAGTTGCCATTTCTGAACAAAGAGATTCTGCTTTGTGAGCAGAGATTCATGAAATCCTTCAAAACTACCTCATAATAATTGGGAATATTTCTTACTTTTTTTTTTTTGTAACTTAGCTATGTGGGCCCCAATAGTTCTACTCAATTAGGCCAGTAAAGTTAACTTAGGGATTCCTATCCATTTTGACACTGCAAGACACAATAGTGAAAACAAACTATACAGTCCAATTTTTGTGCCCTTCTAACTCTTCACCGGTGACTCACCTCTGCCAAATGTTGCAGACGAGTTAGCAGTGGGGTTCTCTTGTCAGATCCAAGGCGCGTGATGTAGTTCGATCTTTTGCTAAATACATACAGAAGGTTAAGGACTGCCAGCACCACTTGCATATCAGAGGAAGCCAATAAAGTTGTCAAATGCTATAGGAGACAAAAAAGGGCAAGTTCATGGTATCAGGCACACTAGGCCTTGAAAACTTAAAATGCCAATGTAGTGATAGATTTGTCAATATTTACAAAGCTATCAAGAAGTTTAACAATAAAAAAATTTATAAATATTTGAACACCTACAACATGCAACCTTGTCCCTAAGAAGCTTACAATCTGGCAGCAAGCCAACAGTACAATAAAAGTAAAAGAAATGTGAAGAGCAGTTCAAAATTGCCCAGGGGTCCCCTGTGAAGGAAGAAACAGACTACAAAAGAGACAAATCTGTATTACAATACATAGTGGAACTCAAGAACATTAAGTCTCCAACTAGACTAAAAGTATTGTGAAAGAAAGATAAGTTCACACTCCTTCTGTATCCTTCATAACAAAATAAAACTGGAATTAAAACAAGGTTCTTCATATAGAAGCGAAAGATATGAACAACAGTTGGTGGCATTTATGACTCTTATGGTACAGTGTCTGTAACAGTAACCCAAGAATGACTATTTTGTCTTTTTAATACAATCAAAATTCATTAATATATTGAAGCATTTGATTAGTAAAGCATAAAATCAGTATGTAACGTAGCTGGAAATAAACCCAGGTATTTCCAGTTGCTGATTATCCCAGAGGCCATGGAATTCCTTTTGCAGCTAATCAATTTCATCTTCAGCAGACTACTTATCCACCCCCCACTTAAAACTCTGAGTGCTACGTCTTTACTTCAGTTATTCCACTTCTTTCCCAAGTCACTTTCTTTCTACTTGTTTGTTCTGATTCTGATTTTGTTTCTTTACTAAAGACTTAGGAAAATTAACCCATAACAAGAGGGCACTTAACCAACTGTGATAAAAAGGCTAAAGTTGGGCTAAAAGAAAACAGTTTATTGCTTATAGTGATTCTTGACCAATCCAAAAGCTCACTGATTCCTGTTCCCACTTTACTCTCTAAGAATATGTAACATGCTATTAATATATATTTTGGGGAGGGGGAGAAGAGACTGAAGAGCAGTAAAAAAACAAACAAACAAAAAGCAATCTGAGGCTGCTCTAATAAGCTGGGACAAAGACCAATTCCTGCAAATTCCCAAGAACACCTCAATACATGTATTACATTCTCATTAATTTCTTGAATCATGACAGGCAGGGGGAGGGTGATAGTAAAGAACCTTCCCATCAACCCTGAGAAGGGTATCTATAACCAAGAAACATCCTACCATTGTCTTTAACACTGAAAACCCCAGAGCTCCATAATGAAAAGTAAAGAAAGCAATCATCAGAGAGAAACAGCAATTTCCTTATTTCTGGACATGAACAATTCTAGCTAAGAACACATCACATAGGTTTGAACCTCTCCTACCTCTATGGAACTGTACAGATGCCGGGAAAAGCTGTACTCGATGAGCAAGGCTGTGAAGTTCAACACTGCCAAGAGAAGCATTTTCAGTTGTTCTCTTTCCGGCCTATCACACACGAGCATCCATGACATATTCTCCACTGTTTGTCCAGCGTCTGCCAGAATTCCATCGAAGCGGTCCAACAGATCCACCCAGTGATATAACTCACACTGGAGAGTGGAAGAGACAGAGAAAGATATACGAATAAGGCAAAAGTACTATGTGGGTGCTTTGCTACAATGAATTGCTGAGCATGATACCTGGACAAGTTCACTTTCCACATTTGCTTCTCTTCAATCCCCCACCCGTACAAAAACCTACATGAGAAAGATTGTACTCTTACTCTGAGCCACATGGACCTGAGTTCACTGTTACATCCATCAAGGTTCATATGTACTAACACCAGTAGCCACCACAAAATCCCTAGCTAGGCCTCCAGAGGAAGAAATCTGGCTAACATTCTGAGGTCTACAAACACAAGGACTTTCCCTGAGAGAACCTATTTTATCAGAAGTGTTCATTTTTAGAGTTATCTAAAGAAGATGCTTTTAAATTAAAAGTAAAAATCCTGAGACTGTCTCAACCTCGTACTGTCAAACCAAAGGAATTTTATGGTTGAGATTCTTTATCATCACCCGTGTAAATGTTTCTCATCCTCAGGTAGCAAAATTTTCCTTTCACATTTATTTTCTTTCAAAATTTCCTTGGCAACCAGCCACAGGCTAAAAGCTACTGGTCTAGAGCTGTAGCTGGGTTCACATACCTTTCCAATGTTCCATGTTTTGATCTGCTGCAGTTCCAAGAGGAGTTGCTCATCATTACAAACTTTGAGTTTGTCTATTAAGGCTCTGCAGTCCGCAGGCTGAGAAAAACAAACAAGTATTCACAAAGGGTGTTTTGGAATATGAGGGGAGACAAAAGAGGAAGAATGGGAAAAGGAGTCCTTAAGCCAATACACTCATCAATTTAACTTTTGATAGAATATACTACTTAAGAAAAATGCAAATTTGCCAGATGATCACTTGGGATTAAAACAGAAATCTTATATGAAACAATCCATCTGTGCTTTTTCTTTTAATGTAGATAAACTTGCAGATGTAGCCAAACCACTTGGAAGGGTACAGACAATAGAAATGAAGCAAACAAACTAAACATCAATAAAAACAAAATGAAGCAATGTGTACCATGGTCTAAAAGTTAACTAGAATGCCTGATACGGAATGTTAAATCAGACGAACACTGAAAAGCCCTAGTGAATTCAGTTAAAGGTGAAGATTAGCATTGGCTATATTTTTCTGCAACGTTAAACTCTCCACTTGTAGGATGGCAAAGAGGACTAAAAGTTTGTGAAACCAGGGCTCCATTCTTACTTGTGATTCCCATTTCCATACATTCCTGCTCTCGTTTACTGATGTGAGGGCCTATTTGTCAGGTAACAAGGTGTGGACTGAGAGTTTATAGTAAAGTTTCTCAAAGGGGGGGGGGGGGGGGGGAGGGGCAGAGAAGCCTGCCCCTAACACATGGCATCTAGATGTGAACTACACTTGCTCTTTAACTCTGTAAAGCAGTATGGTATCCCGGGAATGGGCCTAGATTTCGAAACAAACAAATCTGGGTTTAAGTTACGGCTTAATGTTTACTAAGCTGTTTGATCATGACCAAGTCCAACCTCTCAGTCACAAGTTTTCTTCCCAGGAAAAGAGACCTAATAACGACCTTGGAAATGTAAGGCTCAAATGTTTGTGACATACATAAAGCACTTATCTCACATAACAGGAGCTTACATATTGAGAGACAGTACACTATTACAAAGAGCATGGGCTCTGGAATTAGGTAGTTGGTAAGCTACCTCTTTGAATCTCAGTATTCTCTTCTGCAAAATGACCTAATGCCACCTATTTATCCAGCAATGTTGTTGTGACATTTAAACTAGGAGTATTTTTAGCACCCAAAACAGAACATGGAACAATAAGGGCTTAAAGGTAAATGGTTCTTCTTAAGCTAAGTCCCAAACCTTCTCTCCCTCTAAAGTAATTTTTTTTTCTGCTTTATCTCCCCAACCCCCCCGTACACAGTTGTATATCTTAGCTGCAGGTCCTAGTTGTGGCATGTGGGACGCCGCCTCAGTGTGGCCTGACAAGCAGTTCCCATGTCTGTGCCCAGGATCCGAAACGGCAAAACCCTGGGCCGCCACAGCGGAGCGCGCGAACTTAACCACTCGGCCACGGGGCCGGCCCCGAAAGTAAAATTTTTTTTTTTGAGAAAGATTAGTCCTGAGCTAACTGCTGCTAATCTTCCTCTTCGCTGAGGAAGACAGGACCTGAACTAACATCCATGCCCATCTTCCTCCACTTTAATATGCGGGACGCCTACCACAGCATGGCGTGCCAAGCGGTGCCGTGTCTGCACCCGGGATCCGAACCGGGGAATCCCGGGCCGCCGAAGTGGAACGTGCGCACTTAACCGCTGCGCCACAGGTCCGGCCCTAAAGTAAATATTAAGAGCTATCTCAAATTTTTGTGGTAATTAAACGCATGTAAAATCCTTGGCATAAAGTCCTTCTGTAAACCAAGTCTGTGCTTTTTCCTCCTCTCCTTGAAGTTATATAGGTTGAGGGAGAGGTAGTAAAGCAGTAGGAACAGATAACATGGGAGCCTGAATGACCTGCTCATGCAGTTCACTTGTGCATTCTGGACCTACTTGGGCCCAGTATCAAATATACTACTTCAATTTGCAATGGAACGCAGCTATGAAGATCCAATTTTATGATTCTGTGGGTTAGCTAACACCCAGTTCACGAAGGACATTTGGGTCCTGTAATCACTTGGTATCTCATAATTGGGCATTCAGTCTTTATCAAGGTCCAGTAGCAAGCCAGAAGCTGCTTTTCTGAATGTTAGAATAGCTGTTGGCAGAGGACAGCATAACCAAAACTCCAAGCGTCTTAGCTGCGATTCTCCTATTGGGTCTTGCCAGAGGCAATACATGGCATCTTGGGCTTACACCTAAGTCAGACACCTGGATCTACTAGGTCATAATGTTCACGTGGCAGGACAGCTTGCATCATAGCATGAACTTTCGCACAGTATTGTCTAGACCTAGACTTCACTATCACTTTTTAGAGGTTATCTAGTAAATGGATCAAAGCAGCATGTCCAAATGTGATATATGTTGGCTCCCAAATCCAAAGAGGCACCCAATACACTGTTCCTCTTTCTTCACAGTATGTGGCAACAAGGCGTAGCAACTTGTCTCTCACTTTAGAAGAGAAATCTCACTATTTCCCTGACCTCTGGACCCCTAGAAACTTTTCCTGATGTGGCAGGCCCTCAAACTGCAAAGGGTTTACCTCTGACTCTCTGGCACACATTATGTCTAACGCATCCGAGGTACTTGTGTTTTCTGCTCAGAGAATCCAGTTGGCATAATGACATCAATTTAACCTACCAGCATGATACTCTTTTTATCAGGAATATCAAGGTGCCCCTGGACCCTGCAGTTCGCAGAATGCACCAGGGACAAAAGTATATCTTTACAGTCTTGTCTCTGCTACATAAGTGCAAACCGAGTGTGATTTTCCTTACTCATGATAAAGCAAAAGAAAGCACTTGCCAGTTCAATGGCTGCATATCAACTGCCATGGTTTATACTGATTTGATCCAATAAAGATATCAAATCTAGGGGAAAATCCTTTGCACAGCTACTGATACACAAAATGATCAATAAACGTCTTTCTTGTGCAGCCACTATAGAAAACAATATGGAAGTTCTTCAAAAAATTAAAAATAGAACTACCATATGATCCAGCAATTCCACTTCTGAGCCTTTATCTGAAGAAAATGAAAACACTAATTCAAAAGGATATCCTCACCCTCATGTTCACAGCAGCATTATTCACAATAGCCAAGATATGGAAACAACCTAAGTGTCCATTGATGGATGAATGAATAAGGAAGAGTGGTATACATATACAATGGAATACTATTCGGCCATGAAAAAAATTGAACTCTTGCCATTTGTGACAACATGGATGGCCCTTGAGGGCATTAGGCTAAGTGAAATAAGTCAGATAGAGAAAAACAAATACCGTATGATCTCACTTATACACAGAATTTTAAAAAAACAAAACAAAACACCAAGATCATAGAAACAGAGAACAGATTGGTGGTTGCCAGAGGTGGGGGTGGTGTGTGTGTGTGTGTGTGTGTGTGTGAGTGTGAGTGAAATGGGTGGGGATCAAAAGGTAAAAAGAAAATACATAAAAAATTAACGTCTTTCTTAAAAATAATACCTAGTATTGACCACAGTATGGGAAATTGGGTATGCTGCTGAGGAAAATAGGCATTTGTAAGCCTTAAAAATGTACATAGTCAGTGATCTAAAACTTCCTCTGCTAGGAGTTTATCCTAAGTAATTTGCTAATAGCTGGCAAATGCTGTGAGCCAGGAATCTGTGTAAAGGTGACTCTAAGAACAAATCCCTAACAATCATTAGGTGAAAGAAAAAAAATTTTTAATTTGCATTTCTCTGATTATCTACAATGTTGAGTTGTTCTGTAAGACTTTCTTCTTTTCTGAAATGGCCATGTCCATTCTGTCATTAGGATATTCATCTCTCCTACTAACTTAGCACTAAAGATATTAACTGCCATCAGGTTACAAATATTTTCCCCAGCTTGTCATGTTCCTTTTTATTTTGGATATAGTACTTCACATTTCCATTATTTTTTTCCTTTGCGCTTTAATGCTTGGAAGATCCATCCCGACTTAACACCATGTAAATATTCACCTATGTGTTTTATTTCTAAAATTTATTTCTTTTAAAAATATTTGACTTTTAATTTATCTAGAATTTATTTCAATATCTAACAGTCCCTCGCCCCTCAAAAGTCAAACAACTGACCTGGCACGGTTTCTGGATTAATGTTGTCCTTTCTATCAATTTATAATCCCTATAATCATCATTATGTTAAGTTCTTATGCATATGTATACTAGGATCCTTTTCTAGGTCCTTTATTCTCTTACCCTGATGACACTATTTTAATTTTTATATTTTCATAAGGCAAGTTTTTTTTTTGTTCTTTGGTTTCCAAAAAAATTTGAGGACATAACTGTCAAAAATTCTAGATGCCAAAGCATACCAAAAACAGAATCAAAAGGAAATGAAAGTATCTGCAACAGATATGAAAAATGCATATACTCAATCAGTATGGCATTCAATAAGAAACAAACTGACATTCCAATGTCAAATACAAAAGGAACAGCATGAGCAGACAACTGACATAAGGCCAATAAATTTGAAGATGTATGTATTAAACCATGCAAACTAGAACAGTGAAAGATTTTTTTCCCCACCTATTAACAAAATTTAAAGGGTAATCAGCAATGCTAGAGAGGGTATAGGAAACAGCACTTCTCATACTCATTAGTGTAAGGCTGAGTGAAAAAAGCAAGAGAGCCACTCATGCAAATAATCTTTTAAAAACTGGAAGAAATATAGCAAAATGTTAATAGAGATATCCATAGGTGATACTTGCCAGGTAGTTACAGTTTTTAAAAAACCAAGCGGCTGTATTTATAAAATGAATTGATTACATGCCAGATACTTTGCTAAGCAACTGCCTTACATCAAGGAGGGAGGAATTATCCACCCTGTTTTATAGCTGTAGAAACCAGGCAAGTTAATAAACTCTCAGCCACAAAAACCTAGTAAGATTCAAACTCATATCTAATTCCAAAGCTTGTGCTCCTTGAACTACAGCACATGGTGTCTATAGGAGCACCATAACAATGTAATACTTTCTTAACCTCAAAAGCAGTTTAAGCTAGCTGATACAATATTGGACTGAAGCAGGGATTTCTACTGCTGACATAGGATCAACTGACATGGCTACTCAATACACAGGTTAATACAGGTTAAGCTGAATTGTATGGTTAAGAATGAGTAATAAAGAAAGCTAAACAGGGGGCCAGCCCTGTGGCCAAGTGGTTAAGTTTGCGCACTCTGCTTTGGCGGCCCGGGAGTTTGCTGGTTCGGCTCCTGGGCGCAGACCTCTGTACTGCTCACCAAGCCATGCTGTGGTGGCATCCCACATAGAGGAATTAGAGTGACCTAAAACTAGGATATACAACTATTATACTGGGGCTCTGATAAGAAAAAAAAATAGGAAGACTGGCAACAGATGTTAGCTCAGGGCCAATCTTCCTCATAAAAAAAAAAAAAAAAGGAAAAGAAAAGAAAGAAAGCTAAACACTGCCCTCACAAGAAATCTAGTAACAAAGGTGTTACCACTTTATTTTTCAGAAAACAAAATTCAGAAAGATCCCATAAATACAGACGGAAACTGAATCCACATCTGCTCTTTCCTTTACACTGTACTGCTTTTCAATGCATAGGAACAGCAGCCAGGCAGTCTACTTGAAGTGCATACAGCTACAATTTAGTGTTTACTTTCCATTGGTCACTAGCTTATCCACTTTTTTAATCAAGGGAAGTTCAAAAGGAAATTTGTTTCAAGACAAGTTGCTGTTTTACTGCACTTTGCATATATAAGTAGTGATACATTTGAAAGATCAGTACGGATGAACTGATAGCAAGGATTTTTTTTTAAATGAAAAAATAGGCAGGGCAAACTTTTGGATACTTACAGCTTCAGTAGGTGTCTTTTTCAGTTTAGTCCTGTCTACTTTCATGTTTTCGATTTTCTGTTTTATGATCTGAAAAGAAAATCCCCAAAGAAGAACTTAAAGTTGCAATCTTGAGCTCTACATGCTTGCACATAGACAATATAGAATGAAGAGCGTGCAAAATGCTTAAGCCTGTAACCAATTTAAGCCAAAATTAAAATGCTTTTTCTTTTTCTTTTTTTTTTTTACAAATTTCTCAAACTCATAATTGAAAACACAAGAGTACAATGTTTCTTAACACACCTCAGGACGGAAAAATTCACCATATCCCTGCAGTTTTCCAGAAAACTTAGCAATTCCACTTCTGAGAACTTATTCAAAGAAAATTATAAGAACATACACACAAATATTTAACCACAAGAATCCATACTGCATGACTGTGTATAATAGTGAAAAATTGGAAAGGATCAAATGTCCAAAACAGGACTACTTTAAAACAGAATATTACACAACTGTTAAAAATATCACACACAATTATATAACAGCACCCAAAGATGTTCATGGTGAAATAAAAAGGTTACAAAACAGAATGAATAGTATAAACCTATGTCTAAAGAAAACAGTTTAGAAGGGGTATGTACCAAAATGTTAACTCATTGCTAATCAAAAGGATTACATATGATTGTTTTATCTGTGCCTTTCTGTATCTTTTAATGGTTCTAACCAATGAAAATATATTAGTTTTGTCATAAGAACAAAGGCAGCACAATACTTTTATTTAATTAGAAAATGAGTTATTAGACTCCCACTAGAAATGTCTTGAGCACAGAATACCAATCACTCTACTAAGGGCATGTAACTTGGAAGGCTCAAGAGCAGGCAACAGTCTGATTAGACCCATAGTATAAAACCTAGGTGATCTTTTATAGCAGACAGGTTCTTCAAGATGCCCTGGCCAAGGCACAGGAAGAATAAAAGGTTTTTCCCATTAGCAACTAGGGCACATGCACAGAGGTAGAGGTGACCTGCAGGCTCTTTACAGACCAAAGATTCTGCTTCTAATAATGTATTTGTTACATGGTAGTCACTGGAGGTCAAGGTCCCTCCCCCAAAAAGGCTGTCACAATATAAAGCTGAATGAAGTATATAAAAAAGCTGACAAGTATAAATTTTAGGCAGCATTTGGCCTAGATTTAGTCTAACATACTCAGTACTATGGAAATAACAAGTATTTGCCTATATGGCCAGAATCCATTCAACCAATGGGCATTCAGAAAGAGTTGGTGAAAAATCCAGAATATGTTCTAAAATATTTTTGTAGAGATCATTTCTGAAGAAAAAAAGCCATTTCCCCTCTACGCCTCACATTTAGGGTATGTGATTCCAGATTACTTTTTTAAAAAATTACCTTAGTATCTAATAGAAAATGACAAAATGCCTGCTGTCAACAATCCAACCCATGTAGTGGAAACTATAAGCGAGCTATTTGTACACTTACTTTAAGGCTTCCTTTTTCTCAATAAACTTCTCATACTCATTACTTAGTGCAAATGGCTGCCACACTATCATGGCTCCGGTCATTTGCTCGAAGGCTGTTAGACTGCCTCTGCTGCAGAAGTAGCAATTAGCCCCAATACCATACAACCCAAATCACTAAACGCTTTCCCTCCAAAATTAGGAACAAGGTAAGGATGTCTGTTCTCACGACTTTTATTCAACACAGTGCTGGAAGTTCTAGCTACTGCAATAAAGTAAGAAAAGGAAATAACAGGTATATAAATCAGAAAGCAAGAAATAAAATTGTCCCTATTTGCAGATGACAAAGGATTATCTAAGCAGAAAATCCCAAGGAATCTACCAAAAAACCTCCCAGAACTAGCAAGTGATATCAGCAAAGTTGCAGGATATAAGATAAACATACAAATCAATCATATTTCTATATACTGGCAATGGACAGGTGGACTGCAAACTTAAGAGTACACCACCACTCACAACTGTTCAAAAAAACCTGAAACACTTATGTATAAATCTAACAAAGCATGTACAGGACTTGTATGCTGAAAACTACAAAATGCTGATTTAAAAAATCAAACAAGATCTAAATATATGAAGAGATAGATCATGTTCATGGATTAAGAAGACTCAACATAGTAAAGATGTCGATTCTCCTCAAATTGATATACTGGTTCAATGTAGTTCCTATCCAAATCCCAGCAAGATATTCCATAAATAAACTGAGATTATTTAAAAATGTATATAGAAAGGCAATGGAGCTGCAATAGCTAAAATAATTTTGGAAAAGAGGAATCACCCTATCCAATTTTAAGACATATATATGTCTACAATAATCAAGACCATGTATGTGAATACAGAACCAAGAAACAGACCCATACAAATATGCCCAACTGATTTTTGACAAAGGCGAAAAAGCAATTCAATCAAAGGATAGTTTTATCAACAAATGGTGCCAGAGCAAATAGACATCTATAGGCAAAAAGATAAACTTTGGCCTAAGTCTAATACTTTATATAGAAATTAACTCAAAATGGATCACATGGTGAGGATGTGGAGAAAAGGGAACACTTGTTCACTCTTAGTGGGAATGTAAATTAGTGAAGCCACTATGGAAAACAGCATGGAGGTTCCTCAAAAAATTAAAAATATGATCCAGAAATTCCACCTGTGGGTATTTATCCAAAGGAAACAAAAACACTAACTCGAAAAGATATGCACACCCCCAGGTTTACTGCAGCATTATGTACAATAGCCAAGACATGGAAGCAGCCTAAGTGTCTACTAATAGACGAATCGATAAAGAAAACATGGTGTATATAAACAACCTATTCAGCCAAAAAAAGGAAGGCAATCTTGCCATTTGTGACAACATGGATTAACCTTGAGGGCATTATGCTAAGTGAAATAAGTCAGAGAAAGACAAATACCGTATGATCTCACTTATAGGTGGACTCTCAAAAACAAAACACAAACAAAAAAACAAACTCATAGATAACAGAGAACAGACTGGTGATTCCCAGAGGTGGGGGTGGGTGAAATGGGTGAAGGTGGTCAAAAGGTACAAACTTCTAGTTATAAAATAGGTCATGGGGATGTAATGTGCAGCATGGTGACTAAAGTTAATACTGTATTGTATATTTGAAAGTTGCTAAGAAAGATCCTAAAAGTTCTCATCACAAGAAAAAAAATTTGTAACTATGTGTGGTGATGGATGTTAACCAGACTTAGTGTGATCCTTTACAATATATGTAAGTATCAAATCATAAGTTGTACACCTGAAACTAACATACTGGTATGTGTCAATTCTCTGTTAAAAAAAAAAGATCATGGACTTAAATGTAAAACTATAAAACTTACTGGAAGAAAATATTGGCAAACCATATATAAAGAACTCTCAAAGCACATTAATAAAAAACCAAACAATCCTACCAAACAAAAGCACTGAGTAATTTGCACAAATAAACAACTCATGACTATTTTACTACTTTAAAAAAATGTAGATGAGGTCACTGACAAATCTTCATACAAGTAAGTATCTCACTTTAAAGCTGTTCTGACTTAGGATTCTGTACTAGTCAAGCGTCTGGGTTGAGAATAGACTCTGGCTAACTAAAGGAGAAAAGTGATTTACTGGAACCATAACTGATAGTTCACAGAATCAACAGGAAAGCTTAGAGATCTACATTCAAAAAACAGGAGGAACCAAGGAAGCTAAGCAGCCTGAACTACAGCCAATGACCTCCCACAGATACAACTTAGTCGGAGGTGCCTCTGCTGCCAACACCAGAATCTGGATGCCTAGAAGCTACTGCTGGTGGCAGAATGATTTCTAACTGGTCTCAGGTTATTTGCATCAGTGGCTCTAAGATGCAAAGTCCCAAGTGTGAGCATCTGATTGGTCAAGCTTAGGGCCCATGCCCATGTCCTAGCTGTGAAAGTTCTGGGAGCAAATACATTTGGCTTTTTCAGCTTCCAGTGGTCGGGTTCCAAACTTTTCATAACAGATTCAGATGACAGCACCCAATTAAAAAACCAAGCCAAAACAAATGAATGAACACACACACGTCTCAATAACAAGTGCAATGGTGCAATGTTAACCTGGTTTCTATAATTTTTTTGCCAAGAAACATCTATAGCTTGAAAAAGAAAGATAACACTGTCCATGAGGTATCAATTAAGAAAATTCAAAAGTTTTTTTTTGCTCCTAGTTATTCTATTTCTAAGCTGGTTTCACAGCAGGAAGGGAGAACATCTTTTGAGTGCCCACTACAAGCCAGACTATACTTAGGCTGGTGTTTCCCAAAACATTTTACAGCATCTTGCTCCATGAAGGAAGACAAAATTCCAGTAATCTGGGAAATGTTACAAATGGAATTTCACTTCCTTTAGGACAGTCACATGGCTGACTGACATTACTATCGGCTCCAAGAAATCTTGGCTAAAGGTAACTTATTAGGGCATAGAACCATTTTTTCAAGTGGCATCTACTGAAAGTCCACCAATCCGAGTATCCCAAAGAATACAGTTTGAGACATGCTGCCCAGGAGCTTCATATAATAATCTTTCATACAATCCTCACCATTCAAGCCAAGTTTTGCCCCCATTTACAGACAGAAAACTGAAGTTCAGAGAAATTAAGTACCTTGCCTGGCTAGCAAATGTTGGCACCAAGATCTAAATCCAGGCCTTTGTAACTCCCAAGTCCATGCTTTAATTACATGCTGTTCACTTTATTTACTAGTTTTGTTACTGCAATAAATGCTTGTAGATGAAAATATAAATTTGTGACAGATTCTTCTACACTGTTGGACCTTATTATTCAAAAAAATTACTGCAAGAGAGAAAGTTGGGGCACGAGGTAAGAAGCTGAAAATACTGACAATCTCACTAGTGACGGGAACGTAACTAGGGAATGAGTTCTACCTAATGTTTTCAAGTTAAATAGGTGAAAATCCTATTACATAAAGAAAGTCTCTAACAAAAAGAAGTTAGTACGAAAAAAATCCCTGGAAATGGCCTACTGCCTTTGTTGGGTCAGAACAGAACTGAGCACCAAGCAAGCTCTACATGTAACAAATATTTCTTCTTAAACTTAGGTTTTTAGTCTTTTTAAGAAGATCAACTTTAAGGAAATCAATTATTATGAACCACCATCTGTAGCTATTACCACTACTTAAATACATCTATTTAATTAACGATTTCTTTTTTCATTTCCTCATTTCCTCAAACTTCATTTACCTTTGAGCTTTCAATCTTGGTTTTGTAGCGTTTACATCAAGAC
The DNA here is from genome assembly GCF_021613505.1 of Equus quagga. NCBI lineage: Eukaryota > Metazoa > Chordata > Mammalia > Perissodactyla > Equidae > Equus > Equus quagga. The sequence goes on from NC_060276.1 coordinate 79,520,138, forward strand.
AAGTGTGTACAATTAAAACATACTGAAGGAAATCACTCTTTAAAGGATGACTCACTCTGTAGCAATCGCCCCCAGTTGATCAAATTTAGAATAACTTTCAATATTGAATCAGTTTAAGGGCAGAGGACACCTGTAGTTCCCAAAGCTGGCTCAAGAGCAGTTCAGTGTAGTGGTAGACTAGCCTTACTACTCAAAGTATGGTCAAAGGATCAGCAGTGCTGATATCACCTGGGAGTTACTAAAAATGCAGAATCTCAGGCCCCATCCAGACCTGAGGAATCAATCTGTAGTTTAATAAGATCTTCAGGTGATTCATATACTAAAGTTTAAGAAGCACCAGATCAGAATACAGGCTCAGAATCGGGAAACCCAGGTTAGAATCCCTGCTCTCTCTCTTATTGTATGAGCATGGACAAATCAGCCTCTGTGTGCTTCTGTTTCCTCAACTGTGAAATAGGGATAACTGATCTCCCCACTGCCACACTCACTTTCATCCAATCTACTCTCCAGAGAGCAGCAAAAGTAATCTTCTTAAAACATAAATCAGCTCATGTTACTTCTTTGCTTAAAACCTTTCAACAGCTTCCCTAGAATTACATCCAAGCTCTAACCCTGGCATGATTTGGCTCCTGGAACTCTCTCCAATCTCCTCCCTGCACAACCACCTTAGTCCTTCCGTTTAGTTTCTGGAACACTCTAAGTTCTTTCTGGCCTCTAGAGCTTTACAAGTGCTATTCCCTCTGGAATGCTTTTGCCCCACAGTCCCATTCTTCCCACAGCTGGGCCCATTTGAGGAAGTGACTTTAAACTAAGACCCAAAGTGGCTTCCCATGGCAACCCACCTAAAGCTGGTCTAATTGTTATTTTTCTATTACAGTACCCTGCCTGTTTCTCTTACAGCAATTATCAATTAGTATAACTGGTTTGATTTTCCATAGTGTTAAGCTCTCAGCATCTAACACAGCATCTTCTACATGATAGGTATGCAAATATCTGTAGAATGGAGTTCAGGAAAGAAGTATGCATTGAGAATAAAATCTGTGATTGTCAGCACATAGACAGTACTTGAAGCCGTGGGTCTGGAGATGATCACTTACAGAGGAGGAAGGAAGAAGGCCCAGAACTGAGTTCTTATTTGATCTAACATTTAAAGGTAAGGCAAAGGAGGAGAACTCAGCAAAGGAGGGGCTGGTGAGGTAGAAGCACGGTCTCATGAAAGACAAAAAGATGGCAAAACAGGTAAACTGTGTCAAATGTCAAAATGAGATATGTCCAGAAAAATGTCCATGGAAATTGGGAATAAAGATAACTCGACGAGCAATAGTTTCAGAAGGGTGATGGGAAAGGAAGCCAGACTGGAGTGAGTCATGGAATCAATGGGAAGTGAGGCAATATAGTTGGCATGTGCAGATAACTTTTGAAAAGGCTGGCTGTAAATGCAAGCAGAATATGGAGTCATTGAAAGGTAGAGGGGAAGGGAGAGAAGGAGGAGGTAACAGAAAGAAAATCCCTAAAAAGGTTGAGGGTAGGGGAGCGTTTAGCCTCTCATTGTTTCACTTTAAGATAATGAACAGCACAAATACTAACCAGAATTAGGGCAATCCTCTCCCTAATCTTAAAACTTGACTGAGCATCCCTTTCTATGTGCTTACATTGCACCCTGTAGCTATCACTTCCTTGACTATTAATGAGAACATGTCTGCCACAGAGTGGGGAAGTACAAAAAAACCCAACTATCTGGGAAGGAAAGAAGAAATATACATTATCAGTGGTTGCCTCTAGGTGGCAGGTTAACACATTGCTTCATGCTTTTCAGATCCTTCCAAATTTTCTATAATCATGCATCCATTTATGAGAATTTTTCTTTTGTAAAATTATTCTTAAGGTAGAAAACAGTGGCCCTTGAGCCAAAGGGCATGCATCAAATTAAGAACAATATCATCTGAACAAATACTCCAGACTAGCTGCTGGCTGCTCTTGGAGCTTCTTTCCTATATACACTATTTAATCTTGGAGTTTGACATACAGCAAGCACTCAATATTTACTGATTTGGTTTATTATTGGTAGGTTAAGAAATGCTGCAAACATGTATGGAAGTGTAGATAAATCAAAGTCAGCCTAAAATTCCCACTGAAATAACGGAAAACCATTATGGCAGTGTTGAAACAAAAATGCTTAGAGAATACTAAACTCCAGTGTGCCACAAAGCAAAATACTCAATTTTTTTTGCCTTGCAGTGATTCCCCCTTTGCCTCTCTGCAGTATCTGAAAGGACACTCAGGTGAGAACTGCCCAGACCATGCGTCATGTCAGGAAACAAGCTGAATCTTCAAACCCAGCCTGCTATTCAAATCCAATAAGGCACAGGCATCACCCACATTAACTGATTTGTTAAAAGGGACACCACCTGACTGTCAGGCCTTTCCATCTAGTTTAATTTCTGCTTATTTACATTAATATCCACCCAACAAATATTCTAAGAACCCATTTATCATCATCATAACAACAGCTAACATTTACTGATCACTTATTATGCATTATCTCTAATCCTTATAACAACTCGGACGTGAAGACTGTTACCAGTTTACTGAGGCCAAGAGTAGCCACATACCCAGTAAGTGGTAGAACGTGGATTCAAACTAAATTTGCTCCACAACTCTACAGTACACAAAATGTCTATATGCACAATCTACCCTGCTATCCCCCTCCTACAGACACCAATATCCCTATCTTGGGCCACATAACATAACCCTGAAGATTGCTGACCTAGATTTTATTGGACACTGACAGTAAGATCTAACAATAAAGCAACTGAGGAATAGCCTTTACTCACCCAAGACAAATATGGAAATTATCTGCAGTAGTACCTTGACAGTCTCTCCTTGAAAATCTGAAAACACTATACCTCAGGTAAGTATACACACTTGTTCATGGTACTTTTCTACATTACAGTATAATAAAAGAAAATAAGGGCAGGGATACCAAGAAAGAGAAATCTGACACCTCCAACACTGATGTTGGAGGTGAGAATGGTGTCTGAGAACACATCCTCTACACATCCTATATCCAACAGTCCTGGGAAGCTGCAGATCATTGAGTTATCCTCTGGTCATTACTCCCAACTACTTAGAGAGATAACTGGCATCAAAAGAACTAGGCAATAAAACAGGGCTCATGAAAGTTGTGTATCAGTCTTGCCAGTAGAGAGGAAATGGCAACATGCCAATGAGCCCTTCTTAGCATTCCCAACAAAAAATAAAAACAGCAATGCCTGTGTGAAAGTTATGCAAATTAAGGAGGAGGAGACTCCTTGTCTATACATTCTAAATTGGTGCTCTGGAATAATCCTAGTCTACCCTTTAAGAATGATCTGTCTCCCATCCCTTTCCTTACTTGTGGCTGGATGTGGCACAAAAGCTCAATTATAACAATGACTGGTTATTTCCTCTCTCAACACATGCAGTTTCAAAGATGCAAGCGCTTTTTCAGTCTTGCTCATTTTTAACAGAAAATTAAGACATCAGCCTTTAAACTGATACTCTTTATTCAACGTCAAGAACTGAACTATGGAAAAGCCTGCCACTATCTAATAGGTGAACTTCACCCAGAAGGGCCACAGGCAGCATTCAGTGAATTCAGGAAAACACATCCATCAGAAGTCAAGCTACTTAAAAATTACCTTAAAAATAATTTACTTAAAAATTAAATCTGGAGTTCTCAACCCCCGGGCTGTGCAGTATCACCTGAGACTTACGGTGAAAACTAAAAACGTCTGGTCATACAAATAACTGACTCAGTGGATACGAGGTAGGAACTTTCTCTTTTTCAAGCTGTATAGGTGATTCAGCTGCAGAGCCAGACTTCAGAGCCACTTTAGATGTTATTAACTTTGCTTTGCCAATTTGTGACTCACTTAGGAATTTACTTTAAAATAATGGGGCAAGGATGGGGCATAAATAAAACAAAAATAGCCACGTGTTGATAACTGTTGAAGCTGGGTAACATGTACAAGAGGGTTCATTATATTATTTTCTAACTTTTGTGTGCTTGAAAATCTCATAAATTAAAAATATTTTAAATTAAGACTTTATCCTGCCAGCTCCCTCCATTCCATCTTCCACATTACTGCCAAAGCAATCTCCCTCAAACTCAAAATCTACCTACATCAAATGCAAACTCCTTACCTAACCCAGCATCCAAGACACCTAGGACCTAGTACCCACTTACCTCTCTTACTAGGGCCATGACATTACATAATATTTCCCTCCACTCCTCACATGCTTTAACCATGTCAAGCTTTTCAGTTTCCCTAACATTCAAGCCTTTTGGTATCTTAACTCAGATTGCTTTCTCTGCTAAAATGGCTGCTCCCTGCATATCGCCTAGAGCTCAGCTTAAATGTCACCTCCTCTGTGAAGCCTTTTTAGATACCCTCTCCCCCAGAGTAAAAAATGGTCACAGCCTCCTTTGTACCCCCACCGTATCCTGCATATACCCTCAATCCACACAGCTCTCTTTATTTTACATGTCAGTTTCCCCACTGGAGTGAGTTCTGCATGAGTGGGACTGCATCTATTTTTCTTTGCATTCCTGTCACCAGCATAGGAACTGTCACTTAGTAGATTAATAAATGAAATGAATGACTATCCAGTGAATGTTTAACAAAGCTAAAAAAATCCAAGTCACATTAAACTCTTCTGGTGAAATTTTCAACTTAGAAAACCAATTTATATGATTCATTCAATCTGCATCTTTCCATTCAACAAATAGTTATGAATATACTATATGCAGGGCATTGTGACAGGTGAGCTATGAGATAGCCAGGTGTACAGAAAGGTAAAAAATCAGAGAAAAAGGAAGATTAGAAGCAATGAAAAAAAAAAGGGGAACAAAAGTCAGTACACAAAAATGCACAATTAAATTACAACTTCCTAGTGGCCAAAGCAAAGCTGGAAACACAACTGGTTACAAGATCAACACAGTACATAAGATAAATCCTTATATAACACCAACCATAATCCTCTTGCTTTGCTAAAAATTTGGATTTTTAAGGGCTGGCCCCGTGGCCGAGTGGTTGAGTTCGCGCAGACCACTGCAGGTGGCCCAGTGTTTCGTCGGTTTGAATCCTGGCCGCGGACATGGCACTGCTCATCAAACCACGCTGAGGCAGGGCCCCACATGCCACAACTAGAAGGACCCACAACGAAGAATATACAACTATGTACCGGGGGGTTTTGGGGAGAAAAAGGAAAAAAATAAAATCTTAAAAAAAAAAAAAATAAAAATAAAAATAAAAAATTTGGATTTTTAGAATTTAAAGTTGCATGAAGCAAAGTAAACCTTCAGCAAAAGTGAAACAATTAGCCCAGCTTTCACCTTTGGGTAAAGTGCTTTAGTCTAAAAAAAAAACACATACTAGGAAATATAAGAACAAACAATACAGCAATTTGGACATCCTCTTAACGACACGTAGAGAAATCTTTAGATTTCTTCTTGTCCTATATTGAGAGAGCACCACAAAAAATCCTGAAATTCTATGGAAACTTTCTGCATCATGTGGGTATTTTTCTGGGAAGATAGTCAATAGCTTTCATTGGCTACTTAAAGAGATCCGTGACCTGAAAAACATTAGGAACCATCACCTCACAGAAAGATCTCTAAGACATTGTCTGCTTAGCCACTACAATGTTTTCATTTTCATTTATGAAATACAGGCATATGGTATTTCCCCTAAAGCCACATGATAGGCTACTGCCAAATACAATAAAGACAGTACAGGAAACCAAAGAAACACAATTCCAACCTTTCTGCATTATTCAGCTCCAATTCTCTCATATCCCTGGGTTTACAAAGATATATGTAGTATCTCCAAAGATTAAACCTCCTCTATTTAATGGGGAATTCTGTATGCCTAGACAAAATCCTCTAGTCCTGTATCCTGAAGAAAGATAGAAAAGGCACTAACCTTCTATAAAAAGGCTATATTAAGTATATATCTAAATAAAAGCTAGGTTTTAATGCCTTAAAATATTCTGACAAAAGCTGTATCTATATGGGGGGGGAGGGGAAGGAGAGACCTCAGTAATGTATGTATTTGCTACCATAGAGGTGGACTTTTTAAAATTTAAAGTTAGAGACTAAAGAATACTATTGGAAGAAAGTCAAAATGAAGTAGAGGACAACAGCATAATGGAAAGGCCTGGGAGTCAGACACAACTGGGCTTAAATTCCATTTACCAGCTGTATGATCTCTGAGAAGTTACTATATCTCTCTGAGCCAATAACCTCTGTAAAATAAACAAACAACACCGTCTATCACATAGGAATATGCCTAGCAAAGAGCAGGCCATATTACTATTTGTTCTATTTCTTTTAGCTCCAGATTAATCTAAGGGCAGCAATCTTTTGCTGGATATTACACTTTTACAAACACAGACACATGCACATGATTGAGAGCAAAAAGAGCTGGTCTTTTCAACCTTTCTACATGTTATCTGCGTTTGAAGGAGAACATAAAGTATGTATTAATTTCCAGACTGTTAGTCTCAAGTACTGACATGAACTGAAAAGTAAGATTGAGAAGCTCTGGGTCTCATTCTCAAGTTAGTTACAGTTCTCCAAAGGTTAAACAGTCTATCAAATAACGTTTAGGCCATGCCACTTACAACTCTTTTATATGGTTTAAAAGAACAAGCTATTTACAGCAATTACCAACGTGGCAGCAAACTCCTTTCAGTATGATGAAAATAATTCCAACTTCATAGGTTTGTTATGAGGATCAAATTAGTTCACTGATGAGAAAGCTTTAAAACAAAGCCCTTAGAATAAAGATTATGTCCCATCATATAGACAATATTGGCCCTGTTGGAGTAAATTTAACCACCACACACAGCTTGGCACACAAGTCATTTCCAATGTTCTTTAAATAAACCAAACAATGTGAACAATCTGCTATTTTAAAACATTTATATCTAGGGGCTGGACCGGTGGCATAGTGGTTAAGTTCACGTGCTCCGATTCAGTGGCCTGGGGTTCATAGGTTTGGATCCTGGGCGCAGACCTACACACCACTCATCAAGCCATGCTGTGGCTCCATCCCACATACAAAATAGAGGAAGACTGGCACCAGATGTTAGTTCATGGCCAATCTTCCTCACCAAAAACAAACAAAAAAACCCAAAAAAATTCATAACATGAAAGGTATTTGCTGAAAATGAAAGAATAGTATGCAAAGGTATTCTAGCTCCTTGCCACCAACTGACTTTTGAGACCTTAGGACGATCTGGGCCTCAAACATATGTAAAATGGAAATACAGTAACTAAGATCTCTTGAAGCACTGTCTATATCACTTTGCCTTCAGTTCAAGATAAATGTTAAGCATTAAACATGAACAATCTGAATTATTCTCAAAAACTAAAGAGCAAAAATAACCAAGCCAGTATTCTACACGGCACAAATTCCAACTGTTGAAAAAAATAAACTACACTTTTCCAAATAATTCACTTTTAAGCTGAGTATACTTTTTAAGATCAAATAGTCTTTCTCAAGATGGAATATAGGAGCTTTTGGTTAACCATTTGGATGAAAAAAAAGCACACACCTAACTTCACACCATTACTTAAACATTAAAAGGTAAATTATAAAAGTATTAGAAGATAATGCAGGAAAATACTCTTGTAATCTTGGCAAACAAAAGATCTTCCAAGATATGCAACCTAGAAACCATAAAAGACAAAAAAGGGCAGATGTGACTACATAAAAATTCCAAACCATAAACACAGAAAATATCTCCAATAGGATAAAGAAAGGATTAGTATTTCTAGTATATAAAGAACTCCCAAAACTAAGACAAATGATCTGATTGAAAATCAAGTAAAAGGGCATGAATTTGCAATTTGCAGACGATACACACATTTGTTCATCCTCACTAGTAATTACAGAAATGCTAATCAAAGCAAGGAGGTGTTATTTCTCACTCATCAGACTGGTTAAAATTAAAAAGATCAACAATATCTTGTTTTTGGCAGATACAGGTGGAGGAAAGGACACTCACTGACACTGCTGGTGGGAATGGCAATTCAATACAGCCTTTCTGGAGATCATTTGGCAGTACCTATCAAAAATTTAAATGGGTACTACCCTTTGACTCAGAACGAATTTTACATCTAAGGCTCAACAACAAGGAATGATTGAATTATAGTAAATCCATGCTTTGGGACGCAATGCAACCATTAAAAAGAATGGAGTTGAGCCATATAGTCTAACAAAAAAATATGCATAGTACACAAATGGATAAGCATAGCATGTAAATGCTAAAAGGTGTAAAAGAATATCTACAAATTGTTAACAGATTTCTGAAGTGTTGTATGAATAAAAGGAGCTTGTTATTTGGGAGGCGACACTAATTTTTAACTGAAATGTTCTATCTTGTCTGAATCTTTTTTTTTTGGTTACAGCAAATATGTTACTTTTATAATTTAAAACAGTTGAAAAGGAAGAAAAACAAAGATGGGCTTAGAAAACATCACTTCAATTTGAAGGTTTTACAAGCAGGAAATTCAGTCCCATCTACAGCTTTATGGTACCCATAAAAATGCATGAAAAAACAGAGCCAAATCAAACTGCCCCATGAAAGAGCTCCAAATTAACCTCATGTTGAAAAGTAATAGCCATAGCCAAAAGTGCAAAGAAACTGAGCTTTCTTTGGACTTTTGACTTTCTCATTTACCTTTCTACTCCCTTAAAATTTCCCCAGTTTTGAGGTAACTTTCTTAGAGGAAGAGGGCCACTTATCCTGCACTTCTATGGATGACACCTGCTGGCACATTTAGAAAGAGACAGAAGTTCATTTAAGAAGATATAGCACAGTGGACTACATGACCTGGGCTCAATGCCCAAGTCCACCACTAACCAGCCATGTTACCTTGGACAAGTCATTTTCCCTATTTTGGGGAATGGATAATATCCAATATATGGATATGGATAATATCAAATATAGGGTCTCATCCAGCTCTTCTGTTGGACATGGAGAAGACTACCATTTTAAAGCCACTGGTCATTTGTTTTGATGGAGTTAAGAGATTTGAATTCACCCATGAAGGCAGTCTGCCTTTACTTTTAAAAAGCAAAATTCTAAAACGCTTTATGTAAAAGGTTGTCGTCAAGTGATATCTGCATCTCTCCAGACTATACTTCCTTTAAAGGCTGGCCTCCCCAATACAGTTAAGGAAATATGAGGAGATGGGAACTGGAGTCCGAGATTAGGTCAACAGACTGCAAGGCACCCTAGGCTGGAGGAGTCAAGTTAGCCCCTGTAAAACATGGCAGCAGATAATAGGTCTAAGGAGAGAGCCATATATAGCAATGACACTGGATCTATCTAGGTTTATGCTCTTCTCTAATACTAATGTATCAAGGCTTACCCTGTCATACACGTAAATCAACATGGATTATATACAAAACATACCACAATGAATAATACAGGATAGTCTTTCTAAAGGACAATTTGGCAAAAAGTATCAAAGGCCTCACATTTTTGCATTCCAGTTCTAGAAATTTCTTAAGGAAATAAACATGGATGTCACAAAGATTTCTCTCTTAGGACGTCCCTATGCTTTTTTCCTTCACTCAACACTTAAATTTACCGAATGCCTACTGTGTGCTAGGAAACATTGTTTAAGATCATGAAAAACTAGGACTTAAAGGTTTGAACATAAGGGAATTGGTTAATAAATTATTAATCATGCACAGAACAGAATATAACACAGCCATTAAAAACATTATAGAAGTATACACTATGACAGAGAACAGGGGTCAATATATTAAGCGGGAACAGCAAATTTAAAAATACCACTTCTGTATTGGTTTGGAGAAACAGCTAAGACAAGACAATTTTGGAACAACTGAGGAAATTTGAAAATGGACTGAATACTGGATAATATTAAGAAAAAAGAATAAATTCTCTAGGTGTGGTAATGGTATTGTGGTTTTGTAGGTCGTTATTCTCAAGACATGCATGCTGAAGGATTTAAGGATGAAGTGCCATCCTTATTTCATATGCTTCAGAAAAATTAAAGAGACATATGTACATATAAATCAAATATGGAAATTCTTAATTGTTAGATATAGCTAGTGATATATAGATGCTCATCGTGTTATTCTTTCAGCATTTTATGTTTGAAAATTTTCATAATAAAAAGTTGGAAGGAAGGCAATGAATTCCATTTTAAAAAAGAGTATTTTTGAAAAAAAAATGTTTACACTACACAGGCATAAGGAAAAACCTTGGGGGCCAGCCCTGGTGACCTACTGGTTAAGTTCAGCATGCTCTGCTTTGGTGGCCCACATTCGGTTCCTGTGCATGGACCTACATCGCTCTGTTAGCAGCCATGCTGTGCTGGCAGCCCACATACTGAAAAACTAGAGGAAGACTGGCACGGATGTTAGCTCAGGGCAAATCTTCCTCAGCAAAAAAAAAAACAAAAAAAAGAAAAAAAAAAAGAAAAGCCTTAGAAGAATATACTGTGAACCAATATGTTAATAGTATTTATCTCTGAATGATAGTATTTCAAGATATTTCTGTGCTTACAATAATAATAACAATAAGCCATGCATACTTCTATAATCATGAAGAATATTACTTAAAAATAAAGTCAGGAAAGCATTTTCAAACAAGAGTTACAATAAAATGAGCAAATGACTAGCTCCATTCCCAAAGCATTCTTATTAAATGATTGTATAAACTCTAAAGTAGTATGCAAATTTAATACTATACAGGTAAGAACAGATTGTTGTGTGGACATCAGTTTTTGAATTTCTACTTATGTAATTTATACCATTCTCACAGTATAAAAATTCAAGCAATTCACGGTAATGATCATAGAAGGGAAAGGAATGCTGGGTTAAAGTGTTACTAAAAAGTATTTCCCATTTACCTATATTACCCTAAAAGACTTGAGGCAAAATAAATTTAAAAAGATCAATTTGGGAGGGAGGCAGTAGGGAAAGAGTTTTTGTTGTATTATTCTCTGTCCTCTTCAGTATATTTTAAGTTTGCTCAGAAATAGAAATGCGAACATTACAGAAGAAGCTAAAGTTCCTCTCAACCACTCCTCCCAAATAAACTTATCGGTTTACCCTAGTTTTCAAAAAAAATATAAATAGCACCATACCGTACATACTATCTTGCAACTTTGCAAAATTATCTCCAAACCGGGTGTATTAATTTATATCACTTGTGGGCAGTATTATAATACCAGACTCTTTTCTATATTTTTGCCACGACTTGATATTACCAAATTATTTTTTGCCAATCTAATAAGTTAAAAAAGACCTCATTTTAATTTGCATTTCTGATGTTTAGTTTAGTATCTTCTCTTGTTACCGGACATTTTTAGTTCCTATTCTAGGAAAAGCCTGTCTTTAATTTTATTTTTAAAATGTAACTCATCATTAAGATGGGAACACACCAATGAAAATGTTAATGATGACTGAACATTGTTGTGGGAGTAGGAATCTTTTCCCAAAATAAGAATACATATTCTAGTTTTTCCTAAATTAATTCAGTAACAGACTAGAAAATGATGACAAAGTGGGTGAAAAAAATTCTTTTAGATTAAAGTATTACTTTCAGGATACTCCACTATAGGAGCATATAATACCCTTAAGCAGCTCATAAAATCTAGCTCAAAGAAATAAGCACATCTAAAGTACAAGTAGTGTGAGAAAATGAAATAATGGTTGAAGCTACTGATTCATTTAGGATACATTTAACTAACTTCATTTGTATGGTATTTTTGAGTACATGAGGTACTTTTCATGTCTCTTGTTTCACCCTAACAAAATTCTGTGTGACAATTCTCTGATTCCTCCTGTAAACTGCTACAGCACATTTTGTTCACTCCTCATGTTATTATACTGACCCCTTTGAGTGTGATTTACAAGTCTCCTTCCCCTAATAGACCATGCTGCCCTCCATTCTCCAGGTGATTGTCATCTTTGTATTCATGGTATCTGGCAGTATTCAGTATGTCCTCAAATATTTGTTGAGTGAATGAGATATTACCACCTCCATTTAAAGGATGAGGAAACTGGTTCAGTGATGAAGTAATCTGGCCCAAGCAACAAAGCTATTAAGTATTTATTTTACACAAATTATAATGGCCTTATCTTTGCAGGGTACTCTGTAATTTAAACATTTAAAAATACATCATCTCACTTTAATGCTCAGAGCAACCTATGAAATAGGCTTTTTGATGACCATTTTATAGATTAGAATGAAAATTTAGTGATAAAACCCTAAGCCCACTCAAATCCTAGTTTATAGGAAGTACAGGTGTCTCTACTTACTTAATAGATCACTAACTTTATGTGGCAAACATCTTGGGGGACGGTGGAGGGGAGGGAGAAGGAAGGGAGAAGGCAGCAGGTAGACAGTTAAAGCAACAGGGTGGAGGTTGGAGACCAGGTGTAGGTGCATCTTAAGACCATAAACTGATATTGTGTCAACTGCATGTGCCACTTTCAAATTCAATCTTGGCCCAAAGGTTTTTCTTGATATTACCCTATATTCATAGAAGACAACTGCAGGCTTTCTTACACATCAGCAGTCTCAAAGACTGGGGAGGGATATAGAACTAAAGAGAGCTTTGAGAAACAACAGGCAGGTTATATCATGCATGGACAAAGGAGGGGAAAAAATGATAACACAAAAGAAAAGGCTAAGGAACTTTAAACATGATCTCAGTTACAGTCCTTAACTGGACTGTGAATTTCTCAAAGGCAGAGATCAACTCTCATTTTATGTCCCTAGCTCCTTGTACTTAGAAACACTCAGTAAATGCCTGTTGAACTGAATGAAGGCAGGTAAGAAGTGAGAGGGAAAAAGATTTTAAAAAAAATAGCTTCCGATTTATTGAGCACTTACTATGTTCCATGCACTGTACTTTAGATAATATACAAAACAGTAACAAGGATAATGACTTACCTCTTTTCTAACCTGCTATATATGGTGCTACTCAAGTATGTTAATAGTGGTGATACTGATGACTATTAGGAAGACTCATTATGGGTTACTAAGGTTACAGCAGAACCCTGAACAGCAGGGGGCTGTGTAGGTGAAGGGAGATCAAGGCAACCAATGTACTACACATCACCACAGAACTGGGTCAGACCCTTCAGAGGGTATGCGTGTGACTCCTAAGGCTTGGTAAAGTGAAAAACTACTCTGGTGGAACCTTTAGTTATCACCAGCCAGAGTCTTAGCCCTAAAATGGCCAAAGAACAAACTCTGTTCCTCTCCAGCACTGATGACTTCAACATAAAGAGTCCCAGACAGGCTTTGCTAACTGGCCACCACTTCACCACTCTGAGTGCCCATCTCCGAGCTGTTGGAAGGGTTAAATGAAATAGTATGTTAAAAGAAATCACCATCTACTGACCACCCACAGCATTCTACACCTTACATTTTCTCATTTAATCCCAGTAACTCCACAAGTAAGGTATTCTCAGATGAGGCAACCGATAGGTTAACTTGCCCAAAGTGACAGAACTATTAAATGACCAGAAAAAAATCTAAAAATTGAGCATTTATCCTGCCCTTCTTATATAAACTATATCACAGAATAACCTTATAAAATTATTCCAGCTAATATATGAAACAAATGAGTTAGAACATTACCATTTTGCAACTCCCAATGAATTAATGGACCTAAGCTTTGGGCAGCAATGGCTGTTAATATTAAAAAAAAAAATCTAAGACATCATTACTACCTAACGAATGTTGTAAATGAACACACCACCCCCAATGTTCTTGCCAAAGGAAATTAACCTGAATTTATAAAGCCTCTGGATTCAGCTGTCAATTTACAGGAAATACAGAGGATAGAAGAACATGTTGAAGTGTACTGAGTATGCAATCAGCAAAATTCAGTCCGTGGGAAACTCTACAGGTCAAATGTCCTGAGCTCTTCGAGAGATACAGTATAAGGAAAAGAAAAGGAAGGGATGCTATAGATATTGAAACAACTCAAGTTTTAAAAAATGGACAAAGTAAATTATACTGTCCAGAGACGCACACCTGGATGATAAAACCTTAACAGAATGAAAAGAAGTGATGATTATAAAGTCAGAATAGTAGGTACTTTCTGGAGGGAGGGAGGATACTGTGCTTGGGATGGGCACGTAGAAGGACTTCTAGGGTGACAGGCAAAGTTCTATTCCTTGACTTGGGTGGTGGTTACAAAAGTGTTTGCCTTAAAATAATTTATTAAACTATAAATTTGGTTTTGGGTGGTTTTCTTTATCTATATTCTATTTTTTATAATTAAAAGGAAAACATTTTAATCACATTAAAGCTGCTTACATATAGCATGATTCCATTCATATGAAATGCCCAGCCAGAACAGGCAAATCTATAGAGACATAAAGTACATTAGTGGTTGCCAAGCACTGGAGTGGTTGCCAAGTACTGGAGTGGTTGGGAGAGAGAAGAAGGGGAATGACTACTTACGGGTACTGGGTTTCCTTTAAGGGTGATGAAAATGTTCTAAAACTGATGTGAGAACGTTTGTACAACTGTGAACATACTAAAAACCATTTTACACTTTAAATGGGTGAATTGTATGGCATATGAATTATATTTCAATAAAGCTGTTAAAAAAAGTCTAAGACACCCCAGTCAAATCAAGACACACTTAAAACAAAGACTAGGGTGGAGCCTGAGAATCTGCATTTCTGACACTTTCCCAGGTGATGCTGTTGATGCTGATCTGGGGACCACATTTTGAAAACCACTGCAACAAAGGATTTCAAAACTGCTTCTAGCTGAAGGCAATACTAAACAGCACTGAAGAATGAAGTGCTTTACTCAGGGACTGAGAAATTGGTCCAGAAAAAACCAATTAACATTCTGTGCCAAGCACTGTTCTATTCCAGTGGTTCCCTGACCATCACCATCAGCATCTCCTGGGAAGTCCTCGGAAATGCAAATTATCGGGCCCCTCCCAGACCTACAGAATCAGAAACTCTGGGGGTGGAGCCCAGCACTCAGTGTTTTAGCAAGCCCTCTAGGTAATTCTGATGTAAGCTGAAGTTTCAGAACCACTGTTCTAAGCACTTCATAAGCACTAACTCAGCTAAATTAAACTTCTCCCAAACACTATGAGGTACGTAACACTATTACTACCATTTTACAGATTAAGAACTGTGGCACAGCAGTTAAATAATTCGCACAAGATGACAAAGCTTGTAAGAAACAGTGAGAACTTGAACCCAGAGTCTGGCTCGAGTCTGTGTTCTTAATCACTGTGCTGAAAGGTCTTTCCACCTATAAGAACTCAAATGGCAGAATGCAATAATAAAGAATTAGCAGTGGAAGTTAAAAAAAAAAAAAAGCAAAGACCAGGAGAAATATGCCTCACTACAAAGACAAGCAAATAAGAAAAGAATTACAGCAAATAATATAATCATTAAAGCAATCTTCCAAACGTGTTCCAAGACATAAGCAGTCACCAAATACAATATACCCAAGTATTCCCAGGGCAATTATCTCTGGTATCTAATTATAAGGACTTAAATAAAACCTGAGTTATGCAAAAGATGGTACCTAAGTTCAAGGCAATATGTTCACCCTTACCAATCTTTAAAATCTAAATGACTATACTAAAAGGTCATTCCAGAATAATTTCCATCTCCCTACTCCTAATCTCTTGTAGTTACTACTTAAAGATTACTAAAAAGGAAAAACTGTTTTCTTTCAACATCTAAGATTATACAATCAGAATCTCAGGGTTGAAAAAGAATTTTCACGTTCATCTACCCCAATCAGCAATCCAGACTGAATCAATCTGCAATACCAATCGCCATTTAATGACACATTCATAAGAAGTTAAAACAAACTCCAACCTTCCGTAAAATCACATCCTAGAATCAATCCATGTCATCCTTGTAATTTTCAAAGCTGAATGATTAAAAACTTTTTTAAGGGAACTAAAAGTTGAAAATGCACAGGTTAACAGCCCAAACAAAACTTACAGTTGTTTTACTCATAGAGAGCCACTCCCTCACTATTTGAAAGCATTTCTATAATCAGAAGACCAAGCTGGTCAACAAGTACATCAAGTTTTAGCAACTCAACCCGTATGACACATCAAATGAAAGGGCTTCCAAAGAATCTTCTGAGCTGAATTATCCCTGACATTAACATATAAACATCTGGTAACCAGTCATTGAGGAAACGAGTCCGAGAACAATACAGCAAAACACCCAGAGCCCAAGTGCTTATGACTATCCATCTTATGGATAGTGAGATCACTGTAAAGCAGCCTAATACGGTTACTGCCACACATCAGAGTTTACAACTTAATCTAACTGCAGGAGAGGTCACATAGAATGCAAAGGGCAAATATTTTCAAAGAAACCAAGTTTGGCATTTTAATAATACTTTGAACCCATGGTTGAAAACATACAACAAAAGAAAGAAAAAAAAAAACCCAAGAGCATTTCCAATGTAAACTTGTAGCTGTTAAGAACTCTGGACAGGGCTGGCCCCATGGCCGAGTGGTTAAGTTCGCGCGCTCTGCTGCAGGCGGCCCAGTGTTTCGTTGGTTCAAATCCTGGGCATGGACATGGCACTGCTCATCAAACCACACTGAGGCAGCATCCCATGTGCCACAACTAGAAGGACCCACAACAAAGAATATACAACTATGTACCGGGGGGCTTTGGGGAGAAAAAGGAAAAAATAAAATCTTAAAAAAAAAATAATAAAATAAACATGTTTTAAAAAAAGAAAAAACAACTCTGGAAACAATTCAAATATTGAAATGCCTACTATGTGCAAAGCTCTGTCCCAAAAATCTACAGTTACCCTAGTTTCACAAACTCAGGATTAGAAGGTTTAAGCCACCTTGCTCAAACTTCCAAACTACAGAAAACTCAGGACAGGGGCAAATGTCTAATCACTATAAGCAATATGCTCAATTTTTTTTTTTTTTAACAAATGGACTTCACTGTAATTCTCAAGAAATCACTTCTTTAATACTTAGTTCATTTTCAACTGGCAATCTGATTTCTCCATTAATGAACAAAGAACTGAAAAGCTTGAACTCATGATCCATAGCACTGGAGATTCACTATCATATTTCATCTAAATATCTCAAAACGTCATTTATGACTGCTACCCTCTCTGATCCTCCAACTTGAAATCACTGTCATTTTAAAGGCAGGCACAAGTGGCTGTGTTCTGCCTCCATTTGTGAAGTCACAGCCTGGCTGGAGCCTATGTATCCAACTTCCATTCTCAGGTTTTGACTGTGGAAGGGACATATAGCAGATCCCAGGATAGGCAGTGTTGCACAAGGAAAGAAATAAACAGTTTGAAGGACTTTATGCTGAGGAAACATCACTTCCAGAAGAAATTTTTAAAAAAACCAACAGGAAAACTACAGTTGTGTATAATAGCTGAAAAGATGTAAGTGGAAGCTCTCAAAAATTGTTTAGTACTAAAAAAAAAAAAATTGTTTAGTACTGTCATTTCAAAAACTGTATTATAGCCAGAGGAACTCGTCACTAAGTCTTAATAGCTTAGAAGTTATGGGTCAGAGCAGCTGAGATATAACAAAAGAATAAAAAGCAACATTATAAAATAGCACAAAAATAACTAAATCACCTGAGGAAATTGAAACCATGATGAGAAACCCCAAAGGCACAATCAGATTATTATCTAGGAAACATTAGCTTCCTCGATAAAGAGGCCTATTTCTTCACGTGGAGCAGTAAGTAGGGCCAAGACATGGAAGTGAAGTCAGGTATCAATTAAATCAGACTCTGCCACAGAAAAAGGAAGCCAGGACTAGTTATTTTGGGATAGTGCCTAGGCCAGCAGTATCAACTCCAACTGGGATACAGGAGATTACCGCCATTGTTCCATTACAATGGGGTCCTCCAGGGTCTTTAACTTAGCAAGAATGGGTTAGATACCACTACTGGGTTGTAATCACCAAACGTGGGGAAAACTACAGAAGAATTTCTTCAACAAATAAATTGGAAGAAAAAAGCAAAAGGGAGGGAACCTGCAGATTAAGATAGATTTAAGAGCTGCATCAATCCTCCTTTGTGACAAATGGACTTTCTTTGGATCTTGATTCAAACAAAGAGTAAAATTTGAACACTAGCTTCATATTTGATATTTTAAAATTATCACTGTTAATTCTTTTGAGTTGTGATAATGGTTCTGAGGTTTTATTTATTTATTTTTTTGAGGAAGACCAGCTCTGAGCTAACATCTGCCGCCAATCCTCCTCTTTTTGCTGAGGAAGCCTGGCCCTGAGCTAACATCCGTGCCCATCTTCCTCTATTTTGTATGTGGGACACCTGCCACAGCATGGCTTGCCAAGCAGTGCCATGTCCGCACCCGGGATCCGAGCCAGTGAACCCCGGGCCGCCAAAGTGGAATGTGCACACTTAACCGCTGCGCCACCAGGCCGACCCATGAGGTTTTATGTTTAAAGAGCCCTTATCTTGAGGCAGGCCACATGGCCAAGTGGTTAAGTTGGTGCGCTCCGCTTGGGCGGCCCAGGATTTCGCCAGATCGAATCCTGGGTGCGGACAGGGCACCGCTCTCATAAAGCCATGCTGAGGCGGCATCCCACATGCCACAACTAGAAGGACCCACAACTATGTACTGGGGGGCTTTGGGGAGAAAAAAGAAAAAGAAAATCTTAAAAAAAAAGGTGCCCTTATCTTCTAGAGTGCAAATTTTTTTGCAAATAAAAATAATATGACAGCAGGGGTTTATTTCAAAATAATCTGGGGTGGGGGCAGTGGGTAGAAATACAGATGAAACTGAATGGCCTCAAGTTGGTAACTGTTAAAGCTGGTGGTGGGCACACGGGGATGATTATACTATCCAATTTTTGTGTGCCTGAAATTCTTCTTTTAAATTTCTTTAAAAAAGAATCAGTTAGACATAATATCTTACAATTTTATTGTCTGAAGGATGCTTAAGGTGATTTAAAAAATCATGTACAGACAGAATTCATTTAAACTGTTTACTTTAGTAATGAGCTCCACTTAAACACAAGCAGCAGCCAGTGCCACATCAGATCCAGACAATGGAAGAAACCAAAGTACCTCACTTACAGAATGGAAACACATACACTCCCAACCATCTCCATTCCAAGAAGTAAAATACAATTACTCACAAAGATATACAAAAACTAACCTAAAATCACAGCCAATCATACTCATCCTGGTGGGAAATCCCACCACTGCTCCAATAGCTTCCTGAACCTTCCTGACCAAGTTGGTCTGCTGGTTCTTCTGGAGCACTAACACACTCAGGTCAGACTACTGGAGGACCTACAAAAAAAAAAGTGTGGGGGGGAGAGATACACATTTATTAGGGTATAGGGAAGTTAACCATTACATTGATGTTCAAACATAATCATAGTTATTATTTCTTAAGCAATAGCCCTCACATGTCAATTTGAATTTTCTAGGACCTGTTTTGAGCAGTAACAAGAATTCAGAACCAACAGCTAAAACAATTCTTCTAATCATACATTTAAGACACCAACAATGAAAATTCAACTCAGTTCTAAACCCAAATTACAGAGGATAGTGATTATTTTACAGACAATTTTATATCTTCGCTGTAAACTGATACTAAGGCAATGTTAAATTCATTATTTTTTGTGAAAAAAACTGCACACATAAAAAATTATTTTTCACCTTCATACATGCTTTTTGGCCATACCGGGAGATAAACAAACACCCTGGAAACTCAGGTTGAACTTTGCCACTGAACCTCAAAGTTTTCAACTGGTGTTGCCACTCCTTACTGTCAGAGATCTACCTAGAATAAACCAAACCTTTTAGGTCATACCTAGATTATCATTTCCAGATTTATTCTAGTTCTGAATGAGAAGAGTCAAATTGAGGTTTAGTTAATTTCTGATCACTGCCTGACCTATTGTAAAGAGAACCAAGGCAGAATCTCAAAACAGAAAGTGATGGCCTGTCCTCCAATGAAAAAGGAGGAAAATTCTATTACCTTCAAAGCACTTCAAACTAAATAAAGCAAACCCTAAAGCTCAAACTAGTATCCACATAAGTTAATTACCAGATGGTTACCCATGGTAAATTTTTAATCCTATGTAAACGTTTCAGCATCATATTCCTACTTCAAACCCCATCATCCAGCCAAGGTAATCAGAAAAAAACATTCACTTTAATATTGGTCTAAATGGAAATAGTAACAATAAAGAAAACTACCTCCAAATTGAATAGTCATTTTTACTTAAAGAATGTTGGAAAATATAAAATGATAAAAACACAATATGAAATAGTGTATTAAAGAATTGGTAGTAATTTCCTTTGGAAGAGAAGCTTGGTATCCCAAACACCTTTTCTAAACTTTCTCAGATAGGAATTATCCTGCTCAGGTGAGGCCAAATAGCAGATCCCCACAGTGATCTGAGAGATCAAAAAAAGAAGATAGGGGAAAATCAGTATGAACACTTGAAAACTAGCTAGCAGAAGTTCCCTTTATTACTGTGAAAAGCATGACACCAAATATCATTACTTTCCTAGGGTGAATGACAGGACAGACTGCCTTTGAAGGAGTGGAAGGAGGGAGTAGGCAACGGATGAGGCACCCCTTCCAAAAGGCAAACACCTGGGAGTGGTTCTTGACAGGAACATTATGGCTGGTGGTCATTCCAGGATAATGATTTTTGCACTAAAATACCTACACTGGTAGAAGGTTAATACAAGTGAGAATTACATTCAAACATCACGAACCATTGGAGATAAAAGAGTTTGGCAGATGAGGAGGAAAAAAATACAAAAATGATAGAACTGACCTAGAAATATACTAAAAATTTACAGTTAAAGGAACAAAAATCTTATTCTTTCCCAGAGCATTTAAACTACCATATGACACAGATGTATCTGCCAACGTATTCTAACACCAAGAAAAAGTAACCACAACTTATTGTGTGCCTACCATAAGCGAGGCACTCTACAAATTATCTAACTCTAACAACTCTAAGCGCTACTATCCCCATTATAGATGAAAAAAATGAGAATCCGAAAAGTAATTTGCCCAAGGTCAGCAACTTCAATGTGAACCCAAACCACACAGAATTTCCACCATACCAGGCTGCCTCCCTTGATTGGAGAATGTTGGTGCCTGCTCAATCTACAAAACATTGGGCCTAAGATAAAACAATGCTGAACATCTAATCTAAAAAAGAAACAGATGATAGGGAATTAACTGTCTATAACAATGGCGGAATGGCAGAGGGAGAAAAAAGCAGAAAACGGCAATAATTGAGGGACAGAAGATAATCTATCAAAGCTACTTTATTTTCTAGCACATTGCAGGGGGATGTAGTGGAGCTTAACAGGAGGGT
Source organism: Equus quagga (assembly GCF_021613505.1). Taxonomy (NCBI): domain Eukaryota; kingdom Metazoa; phylum Chordata; class Mammalia; order Perissodactyla; family Equidae; genus Equus; species Equus quagga. Next base: position 79,541,556 of record NC_060276.1, read on the forward strand.
ATCTTCTCTCTAGGGGATTCAGCTCCTGGAAAAACAGCATGGGGAGGGGAAAATAGAAGGATTAAGAAGTGAGAAGCATGTAAGAGGTGGTTAGCAGCAAAGACAGATGTCCATAGACCAAGAGGCCACAAGAACTCGGAGCAAGGCAGAGAAAAGGGGCGGTTCCCGAGCTTGCACCGGGGATGATGGGGGGACTGAAGACAAAAAGTTGGTTTACCCAAGGGTTATCCTCCACAGCCTTTTTCAGGGGTTTTTTTTGGGGGGGGGGGCAGGGTGTTATGAGGAAGGGAAGGCTAAAGGACCCAGAATGAAGAGGTCACGCAGACCGCAATCATCCAACCACCAACCCATTCATTGTTCCGCCTAAGAGTAGTCGAGTAGTAGGCAGAGTTGGAGAAATCAGTACCCTGTGCTCGGATCAGGGTCATACAAGCGTGAAGATCCAAGGAAACGGAAGGCTACTATGGCTCCATCCACAAAGATGGAGTAAATGCAGGGAACGGGAAAGGCTCTATTCAACGCCTGCGTCAAAGGGGACCAATAGAAGAGGGAGACCAGACGGGCTAGGGGACCCGAGCTAAGCTCTTCCTCAGTAGGACTGGGGAGGGGGTGACGGGAAAAAGCTTTGACTTGTCCTCTTAAACATGAACCTCAAATGTCCATGTAAATAAGGAAGACTCAATGGGACGATAAAATTACGAGAGAAAGCGGAGGAGTACGTCAGAGACAGAAAAGCTTGACCCTCCCCCAAACCTTAGTTCAAAGACCATGGGAGTTGGGGAAGTACAGTCCACCTCAACTCAAGAAAAAATAGGGGATTCATTCGGGTCGCCGCAGGGATGGACAACAGAGGCGGGCCCGCAAAAAGACAGGAGGGAGAGAACCAGCCGTCTTAGATTAGTCCTCTCCCCCACCGCCCAATCTAACCCCCAACCCCACTCCCCAACGAAGTCCAGAGTGCCCGCTCCTACCCGTCCCAACGTGCCCACTGCGGCGGCGACAACGAAGGCGTTGACGGATTGGCGGGGCAAAGGCGGGCCCACACGCGGCTGAGGCCCGGGAAATGGTGTCGCCTCAACCGACTAGAGACGGAGTGGTTTTCGCCTCAGGTTCGGTTTATCAGCACCTCAGCATTTCGCCAATCGTCACCTCCTTAACGTCGGGTACCTGAGAGGCGTCACAAACGCGAACAGCCAACACCTCAGTCCCGGGTGCTGGCCAGACAGACATCAGCTTCCGCCGCCATCTTAACATCAAGCGGACCGACCCTAGTCACTGCCCCCCCCACCCTCGAGCTACCTCCGCCACTGCCAACGGATCCCACGAGGACGTGACCCTGCTCCCGCGAGAACTCACCGGGTAAGAACACAACGAGCCGAAAACGTTGCCGCCGCCGCCACCTCCGCGGCAGCTGCAGTCCGTAACCGAACCGCGGGGGCCTCCGCACGATCCCGCGAGAACCTCTACCGGACGGGAAAAGTCTGAGCCCAGCCCCTCCCAGACCCCTCCTCCCACCAAAGCCGAAGTCGCTAGGGCTCGGCTCTCACCCTACGCGAAGCGAAAAGCAAATGACGCACAACCTCACGAAGCAGCGAGGGGCGGAGCCAATCTGCCGCCGCCGGGTCCCGCATGCGCCGTGAGAACTATCGCGATAATACGTTTTAGTCTCTGTGAGACCTTCGAATTCGCCGCAGGATGCCACCCGCGCCTCGCCTTTAGGAAACACGAGATCTCGCGAGAGCTGGTGCACGCTCCTAAAAAGGAGAGAGGCGGGGCCTCATGAAAATGACTGGGAGTTTTTAGGGGGAAGGGAGGAACCTCTCGTCCTGCAGGGATCTCGCCTACCACGAGGTTTCCTACCCACTGCGGAGCTGACTGCCAAACCTCGCGATGACACAGCTCAGCGCCAAATCTCGGCCATGTCCTGAAAACTGCCTCCGCCCCCGATCTAAGGTGTCTAGAGCCTAGCGCTTGAAGAAAATTTAAAAAGTCAACCTGTTTATTCTCACGCTTCCGGGCAGGGCTGTACCAATTAGCCAAACTCCTTTCTGGAAGAGGAGCAATGGGTCCCCCATTGTTACATGCCTCCAGGAATCACATATTATCCCGGACTAACACATAAAAGAAGCTCAATTTCACAATAAGCACGCAAATGCAAATAAAAACAATGACATAACATTTTTTGCCCATTAGATAGGTAAAGAAATTTAAAAGACCGATGATATCCAGACTCCTTCCCTCGCCGCACTGCAGGCTAACTGAATCCATCTTATCTAACTACAGGCTCATATCGTTAGTTCTAGCTCCAAAGCCACTAATTTTAACTCCTGAGGCTTTACCTTGGCATAACCAAAAGATCCAATAAAGTGGTTTTCTCCAAACAAAGGAGTCTGCCCTCAAAGGAAAATTCAAGCTTCCAAGAGGGGGTTGTTGTGCGTGCTTGAAGCTTTTAATATGGCAGTTTTTCCACGTCTAGCCAACAATGTTTCCCCAATAAATCCTCGGATCCAATCTGGCTCGGGATTTGTGGACTTCTGTATTCTAATGCATTGTTCTGTCTGTTCTAATTTAAATATTGTTTCTTTAAAGTACATTATAATAGCCGGTGGTACAAATACTCCCATCTTATCTTTTAAAATATTTTCTCGGTTATTCTTAACCATCTTTTTTCCGGATGAACTTTAGAATCATATTAAGTTCCAAAAACTTGGTAAATTTATTGAAATTGCATCAATTGTATAAATCAACATAGGAAAAATGGACATCATTACAAAATTGAGCCTTCTTATGCAGAAGCATGGTATCTCTTCTCCATGTACGCAAATGTTCTTTTATTATATTCCTCAAATAAAGTTTTGTAGTTTACTTCTAGGTATTTTGATTCGTTTTTCTTGCTGTTGCGAATGGGTTTTTTTTAGTAATAAATTTTCGAATGCTTATTCCTTATAGATAAGAAGACTATTGACATTTGCCTATTTACTTTTGTAATCGGACAAATAAAAAATATGTTCAATTTCTCTAGTAATCAGGGAAATGCAAATGAAAACGACATACCATTTTTGCCCTTTAAATTGGCCAAAATTACAGATTGATATTAATTCGCGTTGGCACAACTGTGGAAAAAAGGGCACTCATACAACATTGCAGAGTGTAAATTAGTATAGCTTTTTGGGAAGGCAATTTGGACAAATCCATCAAAATTCAAAATGCATATGCACTTTGACCCAGCGACTACTCTTCTAAGAATTTCTCCTACAGAAATATACATGGGCATGAAACATACATATGCAAACCCATTCATTATAGCATTGCTTGTAATAGCCCCCTCGCCCCCGCAAAGGGAAACAAGCTAATGTACATCAATCGGGAATTGGGTTAAATAAACTGTAGTACAATCATACAATGCAGCTGTTTATAAACGAGATAAATTTAGATTCCCTGTATAGGGAGATCTACAAGACAAGTTTTTAAAAAGCAATTAGCCGAAATGAATATGTGTGTGTGTGTGTGTAGTATCATTTAGACACCAAAACATACATATACAACGTCTAGTAGTTACCTGCGAAGCCTGCCTGCCCGCCCCTCACCTTCCCCCTCCTCTGAGGCCGCCTTCCCGGATCGGTGAGAGAAACGCCTAAGGCCTGGCCTCTACTCCCTTTCTAGGGCCACTTGGCCACGGCTAATGCCGGTACCTCGCATCCCCACTGTCGGCCGCTCTCTCACCGCGCTGCTGGCCACTGCCCCGTTGCCCCCAAAGATGCGGCTAGCTCTCCGCGGGCGCCGGCCGAGGCCTGGGGGAGGGGAGAGAAGGCGGGATTGAGGGAGGGCTGGAGCAGGCCGCCGGGCCCCTTCAACAGCCTCTCCTGCAGGCTCCCCAAGGCCACCACCTCCGCGCCTCCGCGCAGGGTCCCGTGGGAACAACCCCCTGCGAGGAGCTGAGGACGGCCGCGCGAGCAGAGCTCGCCCCCCAGCCTAGGAGAAAATGCTCACCTCGGGGGCAATAGCTCCGCGGGACCCGCAGGAGCGTGCCGGGTCCGCGGGCCTGCTTCAGCCCTGCTCCCCTCGCTCGCCCTCCGCCGAAAACCTCCCCCTCTGGCTCTCACACTCGATCTGAGGCTCCACCCTCCGCTCGAGAAGCCCCGCCCCTGCCCCTTGGGAGGACGCTCCCTTAGCGGTGAAGCGGGGTACCCTTTAGGGGACTGCGCTTGAGCTGCTCCTGGCCCAGCAAACCTAAGCACAGAAGATAGTAGGGTCGCTAAGGAATTGGGATTTGATTCGAGGCATTTTGGAAGCCGCTGAAGGGTGACGTGATTTGATTTGTTTTACGTTTAAAATTAACAATCTCTTTAGCTACCTTGCAAAGAATGAGGGTCAAGAGGGCAAGCGGGGACACGGTGTGGAGGGCAGCAGACCACCAGGGCGCGACCACAGTGAGTTTAGACGGGCAAACCCTTAGACTTGCTTCAGGCACATAGTAAACCCTCAATAAACGTTTTCTTTTTCTCTTTGGTATTATCTGGGGTGGCAGTGCGATTGGCAAAGAACTTAGAGAGGATCTGCATCTGTGAATGCATAGGGATAAGAAGGATCTGGTAAGAGATATCCCTAACTATTAACCGTGCTTCGTCTGGGGTGAAGAATGAGATTGGAGGGTGATAGGAGAGGGGAGCTTTGACTTGTAACTCTAGATACTTCGGTAAGGTTTGAATTTTTAACAAAAAGCATGTTTTTTACACAGTATTTTAAAATATAAAGACAGAAATACTATCCAAAGTACTCTTGAGACACAGAGGAAACAAAAACTGTAATTATATCCTCCAGTTCTAATTCCCACCCTCCAGAGCAGTGGTTCAAGCCCCAAGTTGAGAATCTGATGAATGGATCTACTGCCTGCCAAATATCTATTTACACGTAAAATTTTGTGTACAATCTCAGCTTTACGGAGACTCCTTTCAGACAGATTGACCCATTAAATATTCTTACAATGTTTTTAATGGGTGGATGTTATTCCATTGTAATGCTAATTACTTATTTAAACAAGACTCTATATTTAGGTCTTTTTTTTATTACAAGAAATACAGACATGAACTTTGATGTAACCAAATATGTGTATATTTCTAAGATTTTTCTCAAGGAGAAATTTGTAGAAATGGAGTAGCTAGGCTCAAAAGGTCACTCATCCCAAAAATACAAAACAGCCTCTTGGAACAGTTCTAACAATATACAGTCCCACCAGAAATATATGAGAATTCCAATTTATTCAGATATTCCCATACTCTCACCCTTGTTGCTATTATTGTTTTGAAAAAACCTTTTAATTTAATAAGGCCTTTGATTCTGCTTCTAATCTCTCACAGCACCTGCATTAATTCTAATGATTCATGGTCTCTACTCCTAATTCTAACCCCTACATTTCTACTATTAATTCCTAGGCTCCATAAAGTCTAGTTCCCCAACTCCTAATTCTAAAACCCGGCATAACCCACAACCGTAGTTTTAATTTCAATCTGCAGCAGCCTTTTGTTCTCTTGCCAACTCCACTTCTTCTACAGTCCTAATTCCAACCAACATCCCCCTACTCACACACACGCCCCTATTGTTTCTATCTTTCTTATTGTAGAATATTCTGAAAATGTATCAAAGCGTAAAGAAAATAGCTAGAGAAAAAGATAAAAAACTTCTAATCCCACCACCTAGAGAAGACCACTGTTAATGTTTTGGATTTATATCCTCCCAGCCCTTTTCTATGCATTGTATATGTATTTATAGTTCTAAACAAAAATATTATCATAGCATGTTATTTAACAGCCTAGTGAATATTTGTTGTGTCATTAAAATTTTCTATAACATCATTTTAATGGCAACATGAAGCATTCCTTTCTTTAATGTGTAATTAGCTTTGGTTTTGTTCTTTTTTCATTTTAAAACTTTTCCTAATTACACATGAATGAATACATTATTGCAAAACACTGAACACAGATAAATTTAAAGTTCCTTTTACATTCATACACACATATAGAAATGCTTTGTTTTGTGTTTTTTACTTTTTAAAAATATAAATGGCATCCTATTTTATGGATTGTCCTGTTAATTGCTTTATTCACTTACTATGGCTTGAAGATCTTTCCATGTCGGTAGTAGATGCAAATCCACTTCATTCATTTTATGTACTGCATAGTATTCCGTTGAATGAGTGTACTATAGTTAGTATAGTCACCTGTTAATAAATATATATTGTTTCCAATCCTTTACTATTACAGTGCTATTGTTTTTATTATTAACAGTGCTGCAATGAAATTCCTTGTACATGCTTTTTTGTGCATACACTAAAATATTTCTGTAAGATAAATATGGAGAAGTAACATAGGTGGCTCAAAGACAGCACATTTTGAAATTTTAATACGTAATGCCAAATTACCATGTAGAAAGACTCAGTTTACACCTCCACCAGCAGTGAATAAGAATAACCATTTCCCTAAATTTTTATCCACGTTGAGTGTTAACCAATCATTTGAATATTTTGCCAGTGTGATGGGTGAAAAATGTTGTCTCATTATTTGCATTTCCCTGATTATTAGCGAGGTTAAGGAATATTTTCGTATGTTTCTTGGCCATTTGCTTGTGTTGTTTCATGACTTGCCCGTGCATATCTTGTATCCGTTTTCCAATTGGATTGTTTGGCTTCTTTTTTTTTTGGTAAGATTGGCACCTGAGCTAACATCTGTTGCCAATCTTATTATTTTTTTTCTCTTCTTCTCCCCAAAGCCCCCCAGTACATAGTTGTATATCTAGTTGTGGGCCCTTTTAGTTGTGCTATGTGGGACTCTGCCTCAGCATGACTTGATGATCGGTGCTAGGTCCACACCCAGGATCCAAACTGGCGAAACCCTGGGCCACTGAAGCAGAGGGCGTGAACTTAACCACTCGGCCATGGGGCCGGCCCCTTTTGGCTTCTTGTTATTGAATTATGTAGTCTAGATATAAATCTTTGTTACATGTGTAGGAAATTTTTTTGCAGACTTTTGCTTATTTTTAAACTTTTGCTTATGGGGTCTTCTGGGGTATAGATATTTTAAATGTTGATGTATTCAAGTTTATCAATCATTTATTTTATGGCTTTTGCATTTTGAATCTTGCATAAGAAGGCCTTTCTATTCCAAGATTAGAAACATTGTTCTGTATTTCCTTGCAATATTTTAGAATTTTTTATGTTTAGCCCTTTAATTTTCTGGAATTATTTTTTGGTAAACAATTTTCTAAGTCATTAAATATTCTAACAATATTATCTTTAATAGATGAATATTATTCCATTGTATTACTAATTACTTATTATTATTTTTCATAAGACCCTAAACATTTGTTGAACAGATCATTCCCTTTATCAAAAACCAAATTCCTAAGTATATACATAAGTTTGAATGTAAACAATTGGTTCAGTAGTCCTAAAATTCATACCAGCACCAAGACCACACTTTTTTTAAGCATTTGAGCTTTAAATTATTATTTCAAATCTACTGGGGCTCCTCTGTCTTTTTTCCCCCACAAATTTCTTGATTATTCTAGTGCATTTTCTTTTCCTGATGAATTGTAAAATTAGCTTGTAAAGTTCTGTAAGAATTTCTGTCGGGCTTTTGATTGTGTAAATTTATTTCATCAAATGGGTGTAGGATATTATATTTGACATACCAATCTTCTATTGCCATACATTCATGTTGTTTCTAACTGTCCATTGTTATATACAGTTTTGTAAAGGACCTTTAGAAATATCTTTGCTCACCACTGTGATTATTTAACTACAAAAAATTTCAATAAGGCAAAGCATTTTGGGGGAGGTTGATAGGTATTCCCCAATATACTTTGACAAAGATTTTACCAGTTTACATTCCCATGGGGTGTATGGATGTGTCATTTCCCTGTCCTACTGCGTGACTGGGTCGTTAAGAGGTTTTGAACCTTTGAAAATTTGATAGGCTATGTATCTCATTGTTTTGCTGATGTAATGTAGTGTATTTCATATTTGTTTTCTATTGTTGCGTAACAAATTACCACAAATTTAGCAGTTTAAAATAACACCTTATTGTCTCACAGTTCTGTATGTCAGAAGTCCTGGTGGGCTTGGCCGAGTTCTCTTCTTAGAATCATACCATGCAAAAATCAAGGTGTCCTGGACTTGGCTTTTATCTGGAGGCTCTGGGGAAGAATCCGCTTCCAAGTTCATTCAGGTTATTATCAGAATTTAGTTCCTTGCTGTTGTAGGACAGAGAGCCCCATGCTATCAGCTTTTAGAGGCCACCCACATTTTTCCTCACTTGTCCCCTTCCATCTTCAAGCCATTGTGACGTGCTGTATCCTTCTTTTGCTTGGAATATCTCTGACTTCTCCTTCTGCCACTAGCCTGAGCAAACTCTCTGGTTTTGAAAGGCTTCTGTCATTACATTAAGGCCATTGGGATAATCCAGAATAATCTCCCTATTTTAAGGGGAACCTTAATTTCATCTGAAAAATCCCTTTTGCCAGATAATGTAACGTAATCGCAGGCACAATATCTCATCACATTCACAGTCTGGAAATTAGGGTGGGAAATCTGGGGAAGAGAGCATTTTAGGGTTCTGCCTACCTCTGATTTATTTTCCCTTTTTCAAACACCTACATGAATCCTTCTGGTTGTAAAAGATTCAAACATCACAGAAGTGCTGTATATGGAGCAAAACATGAAAGACGCCTTTTACCACCCTTCCCCTCACTACCACCCCTGTTTAGAAGTAGCCCTTTATATTTTTTGTGCATGATGGGACCTCTTTTTGTAACTGGCCGCCCTACTTACCTTATCAGTTCTAATAGTTTTTCTGTTCATTCTCTTTGGTTTTCCAGGTGGATAATGATGTCATCTGCAAATAATAATTTCCCCTCCTTATCATATTTATAATTCCTATATGCATTTACTTGACATATTATGTTTTTTTGAATTTCTAGAAAAATGTTAAATAGTAGAGACAACAGTGGGCATCTTTGTCTTTCTCCTGGTTTTAATGAAACTTCTAGTGCAATGTTTCCCAAACTGATGCTCTGGATGATAATAGATTTTTATCCACATTATTATGAACATTTTCAAAGATACAGCAAAGTTGAAGGAATTTTACAGTGAACACCTGCATACCCACAACACAGATTTTACCATTAATGTTTTGCTATGCTTGCTTTATCACATAGCTATCATCTGTCTATCCATCAATCAAACCATCTTGTTTTATTGATGCATTTCTCTCTTTCTCTTTTAACTAGACTATAGAGGTTTTCTCTGTTTTGTTGATATTTTCAAAGAATTATTTCTCAGATTTATTTTCCTATTCTACCATTTTTCCCCTATTCTCTACTTAATAAATTATTTTCAGCTTTTATATTTATTAATGTCTTCCTATAGTTCTCTCTAAGTTTGTTTTGCTGTTTTCTTTGTAATGGTTTACGTTAAATGTGTGGTTTATTCATTTTCAATCTTTCTTGTTTATTTCTAAAAGCATTTAAGGTTACAAATTTTTTTCTGTGTTTCAGCTTAATATGTAGTACTTTCAATCTCATTAATTTCTAGTCTGTAATTTTGGTTTTGATTTCTTCTTTGACCGTAAGTTATTTAAAAGGGTTATTTGATTTTTGAAGTGATTCAACTTTTTTTTTTTGGCTGTTTTTGTGGTTAGAAGTTAGTTGTATTTCACTGTAGTCCAATAATGTGACTTTTATGGTTTCTTCTTATTGGAAATGTATCGTACTTTCTTTTCTGACTCAGTGCATGATCAATTTTTGCAAGGGTTGCATAGGCATATTTTAAAAACTTATTTTATAAGGTACAACTTACCTGCTTTTCTGTTTTCTTTATATATTTTAATGGAATATTGTTTGGTATGTATGTTTATGACAGACAATATTCTTGGTAGATAGTATCTTTTATCAGTATCTCTCTTTACCCTATTTAAAACTTTTTGCCTTGTGGGCCGGCCCGGTGGCCGAGTGGTTGAGTTCGCGCAATCCGCTGCCAGGGCCTGGGGTTTTGCTGGTTGGGATCCTGGCCTCGGGCGTGGCGCCGCTCGTCGGGCCATGCTGAGGCAGTGTCCCACATGGCATAGCTGGAAGGACCCACAACTAAGAATATGCAACTATGTACCAGGGGGCTTTGGGGAGAAAAAGGAAAAAAATAAAATCTCTTTAAAACTTTTTGCCTTGAATACTAATATTTCTAATGTTCATGCTGCCACTCCTATATATATATGTATAGGATTTATATGCAGAAAACTACAAGATGAAAGAAATCTCCAAAGGCCTAAATAACTGGAGAAACATACCATGTTTATGGACTGGAACACTCAACATGTTAGACATTAGTTCTCCCTAAATTGGTCTATAGAGTTAATGCAGTTCCTGTCAAAATCCCAGCAAGATTTTTTGTAGATACAGATGTGTTGACCATAAAATTTATATGGAAAGGCAAAGGAAGTAGAATAGCCAAAATGATTTTGAAAAGATTAATTAAGTTGGAGGAATCACACCACCTGATTTTAAAACTTATTATATAGCTACAGTAATCAAGACAATATGATATTGGCAAAAGGATAGACATATAGATCAATGAAACAGAATAGAGAATGCAGAAATAGAACCACACAAAAATTGATTTTTGACAAAAATGCAAAGAATTCACTGGAGAAATGACAGTCTTTTCAACAAATGATACTGGAACAATTGGGCATCCATATACAAGAAATTAACCTTGACCAAAACCTCACAGCTTATACAAAAATTAACTTGAAATGGATCATAGATCTGAGCGTAAGTCTTAAAACTATAAGATTTATAGGAGAAAATATAGGGAAACATCTGGAACTCTCTTACATTGTTGGTGAGAATGCAAAATGGTAGAGCCACACTGAAAAACAAGGCAGCTTCTTATAAAGTTAGATATACACTTATCATATGACCCGGCAACCCCAATCCTATGTATTTACCATAGAAAAATAAAAACTCATGTTCACACAAAACCTGTACATAAAAGCTTAAAGTATTCTATTCATAATCACCATAATCACCATTGGAGACAGCCCAAATATCCTTTAAGGGATGAGTGGATAAATAAACTATGGTACATCCATCCAATGGAATACTCTCAACAGTAGAAAGGAATGAACATGCAACAACCTGGATGAATCTCAAAGGCGTTATGCTGAGTGAAAGAAGATGATCTCAAAACATTGCATACTGTGTGCTTCCATTTATATGACATTTTTGAAAAGACAAAAATATAGTGATGGAGAAAAGATCAGTGGTTAGGAGTAGGGGGAGAGTGTGACTTCAAGGCAATAACATGGTGGAGTTTTATGGGGATGATGGAACTGTTCTGTATCCTGATTGTGGTGATGGTTACACGAATCTATGCGTGGTTAAAATTCATGGAACTATACACACGAAAAATCAGATTTACTGTATGTTAATTAAAAAATAAAATACAAGAAATGATGCTAGAATTAGAATGACAGCTGCTATGTCTGCTGGGTCAGTACACAACTGCAGTTTTGTTTAACTATTTTTTACCCTTACAATTTCTTCTGTGAATTCTAAGCTCACTATAAAATATCCTGAGTACAGATAGGCCCCTGTATCCAAACTAGTTAACCCTGTCATGTTCTGCACGGTTCATCAATTACAATTCTTTCAGTTGCAAATAGTAACAGCAAAGCCAAACACAAAGTAGATCAACCAATAAGGCCATTTTATTGTTTCTCAGACATAGAGGGATTCAAGAGTAGGTAATTCAGCAGCTCAGCAACACCATTAAGAACCCAGTTTCCCTCCGTTCGACTATCCTCAGCCTGTTGGTCCTTCACCTTATGATCCCAAGATGGCCGTAGCTACTCAGGCACCACATGGTCATACACTAACATCAAGAGGCTGGCAGAAAGAACATAACTGTCATGTGTCTCTTGTTAAGACCAAGAGAAACTTTTCCCAGGCACCCCCAGTAGACGTACCCTCTTATCTCAATGGCCAGAAATCATGTCTCATGCCCATGCCTAAACCAGTCATTTGGCAAGGGAAATCAAATAACCACTCCGTGTGGTCCCTGGACTGGTGCTAGCCTACAAACTGTTGGTTACCAGTCCATGACAAATTAATGCAGAATTTGAGATTACACATTTAGGAACTTTTATAACAAGTTGTCTGAGTAATTTTTATGTCTTTTGAATATAATAAAAATTGGGGGCTGGTATTTTGTATATCTTTATTTGAGAATCCCTGGTCCTGTGATACACAAGATCATCCTAAATATCAACAAAAATGGGGGCTCTATTAGGGAGGAAGAAAGTGAAGGATGGCCATCGGGTAGGGTACTTAACAGTGTGAGCCATGCGAAAAACGGGAATGATGTGGCTTCTAGAAACCCTGGAAAATCCCCAACAAGAACAGAATTTGGGTCCAGCACGGTGGAGCAGGCTCTCCTTTTGGCTTCACTTGCGCACCCACCTGCAGTGCTACCACTCCCAGCAGGTAGAGTCTCAAGCTGTCAGGTGAAGTTGTGCCTCTCCTGAAAAGCCACACCCCAAAACCTGTTTCCCAGCTGGCCTAACATTACCTGTGTTTTTTTCTGATATCAGAGGGTTTTCCTTAGAAGGCTGTAATTGGCTTACATCTGCCATTCTTGCTCACAACAGCAACAACAAAAATAAAAGAGCAAAAAAAAATCCACTAGACATGCCAAATTAGGCATATCCAGTCAGCTGGCCACGGTGACTGACTCTGTAGCTGTGACAGGGGCTTCCAAACTTTTCTGAGCTCAATTCACAGAGTAAGAAACATATTTGACATCACAAATCAGTACATGTGCGCCTGCACACACATGCCCGCACACGTCTGAAACCAGTGTTTCACAAAACAGTATTAACTGTGTGTAGTGCACTCTGTTTTTAAAAAAAAATGTACTCATTTTTGTCATTGTAATAAATGCTGGGCCAGCCCCGGTGGCCTAGTGGCTAAGTTCAGTGCACTCAGCTTCAGTGACCCAGGTTCAGTTCCCAGGTGCGGACCTACACAGCTCTGTTAGGGGCCATGCTATGCTGGCAGCCTACATAGTGGAAGATTGGCATGGATGTTAACTCAGGGTGAATCTTCCTCAGCAAAAAAGAAATTGGATGCTTATCTCATCCCACTAAATTAATTTCACAGCCCACCAGTGAGTTATGACCTGCAATTTGAAAAGGAGTGCCCTTAAGTGGGGAGATGTAATGCTTTTCAATTCCAGAGACCTTTAGAGTAGCTACCAGTAGCTCCCTGTGCGATGTTGTGGCTCCTTCTGTGTCTCTCACCAAGAACTCGAGCCCTAACCCAGGACAGTGCTTCTACAACCTTATGTTTTTCGTCATAAGCTTCCCTGGCCTTAGAGCTCTGGCCTCCTAAATCAGCTGCTTTAGCAGTGAGAGGGCCAGAGGCCCTCTAGGCTGTTCAGGGAGCCTGAGTTGCCCTAGCAACACTTGGCTGTAATTGACTCCCGCTGTCACCTGCTCCAGCTTAGTCTGCTTCTCCACACTGTGGGCTGTGGCTCCCTTTTCTCCTGCCTTTCATAACAATTTCTCTATCCTCATTACATAGACAGATGTCTTCTCATCCCTCCCCCTCCTGATGGATGGTCAGATTCTTGGCACATACCTCCCTGGAACTCTCTACATTACCAAATACTTGCTCTGACATGATTAAACACTCACAGAGATGGATGATTTGCATTTCTTTCAGATCGCAAACAATCTCTAATTTTAGTCGATTTAAATCAGAGATCACAAACCCAAATGTAGGCAGGTTGCACAAAATCCTAGGTGGGGACTGTGCTCCTTCCTAAAAGAAGCAGTGGCTGCTCCATCCAACTGATTTTGCCATACAGAAATGCACATCCACATGGCCAGAATCTTCCAGCTTATCTAGAGAAGCCACAAAATCTGGATTTTTATATGATTTTTATATGCTGACAAGTAATTTTTTAAATATTTTTTAAAATTCTCATGGTCCAAATCAAACACATCTGTGGACTGGATCTGTTCAGCAGGCTTCCAGTTTTCAAGCTCTGTTTTGAGCTCTCTTTTATCCTGTCTTGCATTTGGACTTGATATCTTCTGTCATCCGGGCCCCCCCCCCCCCAAAAAAAAACGACCCACCAATATCTGGGCTTAAATTAGCTCTAAAGATCTGTCCCTCCCAGATGGCCACAGTAATCAGGCAAGACTCTTAACAGATGTTCACGGGGTGAAGCCAGTAGGTTCCACTGTTCTACTGGGCACTGGAGCACCCATTTCTACATATTACCGTGTTCCAGTTTGTTCCTGTCATGCAGTGAGAATGTAAAGTCAGCCACTGGAGAAAGCCCTGGCATCTTGAGGAGGGAGCCCTTTTCTTGGTTCTTCCCCTTACCATATTTATTAGTTATGTGATGTTTTCCTTTCTATTATTCCCGTCTGTACATGAACTAGAAACTTCTGCCCTTTCAGAAGTTTTGGGAAGAGAGCTTCCCAGCACCCGCTGTGACCCCCCTCGCCTTTCACTCACTGCCTCCTCCCCACAGTGACTGGGGAGATTCCAAAATGTAATTGAAGGTTTATTGCTCAGCCCTTGCTGAGCTCCCTGCTTTCCATTTTTCAGAGCTCACTTGCCTATAGCATGCTTGTGTCCGCCTCTCTGCCCCTCCATGTGGTCAGCCCCACTACGGCAAGCTCAGTGGGGTGAGGGTCTGCTGTACAGACCCATCTATTCCCTCAGGAAGGTGCAAAATTTAGGCTTGGGATGAGAAAGTTGAAAACCTGATTCAGGCTGAAGGCCACAGACCCATTCTCCAAACAAGTCTTGTCAACAATAAGTCTCAATATTCTGATCCCTCTTTGACTCCTGTGCCTATTTCTCAATTAGTCCAGAATTCAGAGGAGAGAGTGGTGTGATTATAGAACCTTTAGAGAGACCCCCCCATGGTGTATGGATAGAGAAACCTAGAGAAATGGATACAATGACTGGCATTTGAGATCTAGAATAACATTTGAGGGAGGCAGGTCTCTTTGTGGGAGTGTGGTGGCTGGTATGCACAGGTGTTGCAGCTGTTTTGTTTTATAAGGGCAGGCCTTAGAAAGTACTGGCCATGCACATCATTGACTTTGGGAGCTTGCAGCAGTTTGTGTTATGATTGGTGTCTGCAGGCACATAACTGCTTTTAATAGACAGCAGTTTTAGAGAACACAGGCCTCATAGATTTTTGACCTTACAACTGTGGCTGGTGTCCAAAAGCAGGTGGACCCAAGTGGACTCTCTTAAGTACAGACTGTGCATGCTTTTGTGGCTGGGACAGGGACTAGAGTATCAGGAAAAGAATATTTTGGTCCTGGTTAGGGTTCACTTCAAAACAGCTTCAATAGTCAGATTTTTCAGAATCAAAGGTATGAAAAAGTTTTGCTCCTTTTTTCCTATCTCTCAGCCAAGACTATAGGCTGGGGCTTTTAATTGCAAAAGTAGCTAAATTCCATGTGAACCAAAAAGTACTGAAGAGTGAGATTATATCTTACTTTGGTAGGTGACATTCTATCAGTGCTGTTCCTCTATCTTGATTTGAATTGCATCCTGTTCCAGAGGCAAGGAAAAAACTATGGAGGAGCTGCCTTCTTCAGTTTTTGTGACACGTCCACAGACTCCTAGACTTACTCTCTTCCAACTCCCACCACCTCCACATGGTCTCAGGTTGGCTCTGGATTTATTAATTACATAAGCCATGACCATGACTTTGGATTTTAGAAACTCAGACTATGGGTTTTACCTAGGAAGGCAGGTGATTTTTATCAAGGTACAGATAGAGAAATGGGAGCCCTTGCCGTATACAGGATATAGCATCTTCTTGTACTGAGGTGGAGCAACAAGTCTTAAAATTATGAAAATTCCAAAGGCTAAACAAAAAATCTTTAAAGACTACCTTCTCTAGGAATATGGATTGCTCACAAAATCAAGGACGTACTGGATTTCTTTCAAAATAACGCTTCATACTAATTTCCTTGTGAGTGACATGATGTCTGGGATTTGCTTAAAAATATTCCAGAAAAAAATGTATGAATAGATGAATTAAAATTGGCAAGATGTTGATAATTATTGAATCTGAGTGATTCCTTTTACTATTCATAGGGGTTTGTTATTTTTTTAAATTTTGTATGTGTTTGAAATTTCCCGTGATAAAATATTAGAAAGATAAAAATAAGCTTTGGTCTTACTGTCAGAACAAGAGCAGTGAAAGAGTGAAAGAAAAAGATTCAAGAAGATATGCTATTTAAGAGGGAGAAAGAGAGAGATGTTCTTAGGAGAATGTGATCTTGGAGAAAAAGCTAAATAGAGATGAAAGGGAAAAAGAAGATACACTCAGATCTAGAGGTTCTTAAAGATGTAACTGGAAAACAGGGAGATATTTTACTTGTTACTAGATCAGAGGGATAGTCTGGGTCCCAAAGAAACAAAGGAAATGTAGGCAGTGAGAGCCTAGATCTACAATGCTATGAGCAGGTATTCACATATAAAGGTGTTCACCAAAAGCTGACCTTAGGGAGTCTATATTTAGAGAAACTGGAAAAAAACCCACATGGTAGACAAAGTGCTCCCCCCGAAAGGTGTTTACACTCTAATCCCTAGAACCTGTGTATATGATATATTACATGACAAAAGAAACCTTGCAGATGTATTTAAGGGCACAGACTTTAAGATAGGGAGACTATCCTGGATTTTCCAGGTGGGCCCAGTCTAATAGCATGAGCCCTTAAAAGCAGAGACCCCACCCCAGCTGGCAGCAAGAGAGATTTGGCAGAAGGAGAAGTTAGAGGGAATCCAAGCAGTAAGATGTAAGGACCCACATGCAAGGACTGCAAAGAGGTCTTTAGGAGCTAAGGGCCACCCCCAGCTGACAGCCAACAAGGAAACACGGTCCTCAGGTCTATCTGCGTAAAGAGAAATAAGTCAGACAGATACCATATGATTTCACTCATATGTGGAAGATAAAAAAATAAACAAAAACATAGATAAGGAGAACAGATGGGTGGTTACCAGAGGGAAAGGGGGTGGGGGCAGGACGAAAGGGTAACAAGGCACATATGTATGGTGATGGACGGAAACTAGACTATTGCTGGTGAAAACGATGCAGTCTTTCCAGAAGCTGAAGTATAATAATGTACACCTGAAATTTACAGAATGTTATAAACCAATATGACCTCAATGAAATAATTTTTTTTTAAAAGAACTAGATTTTGACAAAGACTTGAATGAGCTTGGTAGCAAATTCTTTCCAGAGCTTCCTGATAAGAGACCAGCTGGTTGATACCTTGATTATGGCCTTGTGAAACTTGGAGCAGAGAAACCAGTTGAGCTAATGTGACTGCTGACCTACAGAACAGTGAGATAACAAATTTGTATTGTTAAGCCCTGAAGTTTGTGATCATTTGTTACAACAGCAATAGAAAACTACTATATACCATAATATTAAGTGGGTAAAAAAAATTGGACAGATTTATGAAAGGGAGACTACGAAGATCATTGTAAAATACTTCAACATTTTAGATGAGTTTCAAGGAAACACAATTATGGGTGGGGAAGCAGGTATGACATGTCCCTGTGGGCGCAAGTTCAGAACATGTATGGGGGTAGGACTCCCAGAGAAAGAAACAGGGAAGATGAGATATACAACAGAAGAATCCGGCAAGGCAATAATAGATTGAGTTAAGCCTGGAATAGATATTGATTTTAATGGGAGAATACCTCCGGGTGGAATTATCCAAATCTGGGAGGTGAAGCTAGACAAGAATTGTTGGACTGTGGATGCTTTTGGTAGATCCAGAATTTCTCCCCCCCCCACCCAGTTTTCTTATGATATAATTGACATATAACATCACATTAGTTTCAGGTGTACATCATAATGATTTGATATATGTATATATTACAGAATGATCACAACAGGTTTAGTTAACTAGAATTTCTTGAGTGCATATCTTTCATTATGATGGACCTCACATGACAAAATATAGAGGAGTTTGTTAGGAAAACCAGTGGCTGGGTCTGAAGGCAAAATTAAAGAGAAAGAAAGGAACACGCTGTGATTCAAAAAGTAGTAACCATTGTGTCAGACACTGCTAATTGTCCTTCAATATCTGTTCTCATCTTCTTTCAAAGTAATTATCCTTTTAAGTATGCACATACCTGCCCAACTAAATATTGCAGTTCCCATTCTCCATTGCAGTTGAGTGTGACTAAATATTAACCAATGGAATGTGACTGGAAATGATGTGTACAGCTTTCGGATCCAGCCCTTAATGTGAGGGCTCTTCCCTTCTTCATCTTCCCTTCTTCATCCTATTGGTTTAAATGATCCATTTTGTACCAAATGGATGGGAGCACCATTCTGGTGATGATGATAAGGAGACTGAATCTCTGGATAACCTCACAGAACAGCTCCCACACTAGTCCTGGACTGCCTTCTTCTGGGCCGTTACATCTGAGGGAAATAAATTTCTGTTTTATTTAAGCCTCTGTTAATTTGGATCTCTGTTACAAGAAGCTGGATCTATATACTAACTAATATAGCCATATACATGTTAGAGAAGGAAAGGTAACCAACCTAAGAAGCAGATTAAAATGTAAAAAATTTAGTTGAGCTTCTGGATCAAGATGGTGACTTGAGCATTTGCTAAAACCTGCCCTCAGCCCTGTTTCAAATATCTAGAGACCGTTCCCAACTTTTTATTGTGAAAGATCTCAAACATATAGAAAAGTTCAAGATAGTATAATGAATATTATGCTCACCACTCAGTTTCAACTATTAACACTTTGCCGTTTTTGCTTTATCTATCTATCTATCTATCTATATAATTTTTTGAATCATCTGAAAGTGAGTTGACTTACATCTTCCTTAAAAACTTCAATGTGCATCTTGAAAGGACATTCTCCTACATAATTACAAAAGCTTTATCACACCTAAGGAAATGAACAATAATATTCTCACAATAATATTTTAATATCATCTAATAATATCATCCAGGCCACATTAAGATTTCCCTAGTTGTCTCCAAAATGTCTTTTTATAGCTTTTTAAAAACCAGGATCCAGTCAAATTTCATGCATTGCGTTTTGGTATGTCTCTTTAGTTTGTTTGAATTTGAAACAGTTGTCCCACATTTTCATAAAACATCGTTACAGTTAAAAAACGGACAGGTGAGCTTGAAAACTAACACAAAAAAGGAACTCTCTGGGAGTCAGAAACAGAGATAGCCCAGTCTAATGACCTGAGCCTTTAAAACTGGAAGATGAGTGGGTCAGAGAGATGCACTGTGAGAAGGACTTCATCCAGGTTGCTGACTTTTAAAGGTGGAGGAGAAGCCACAAGCCAAGGCATGTAGTCAGCTTCAGTTTATAGCCAGCAAGAGACTAGGGACCTCGGTCCAACAACTGCAAGGAACTGAATTCTGCCAATAGCTCAAATGAGCACAAAAGAGATTCTCCCCTGGAGCCAGACAGGAACAAGCCTAGTGACATTTGATTATCCACCAGCGAGACCCATGTGGGACATCTGACCTCCAGAACTATAAGAGAATACATGTGTGTGTTAAGCCCTAAGTTTGTGGTAATTTGTTTTGGTAGCAATAGAAAATTCCTTCAGCAAGGTTCTGAACCATGCTCAGAGCCATGCTTACTTCAGAAAGAGGTGGCTGCTCCTGAGAATGTAGAGGCTGGGTCACCACACCAAGCCCAAAATCCTGTCTTCTTGAAAAGTTAAGAGATTTTCTGGGGTGGTACCCCTAGTTGTCAGGTCATCCTTGTGGCTTCTTTCCTCAATATCCGGTCTATTTGAAACCACTTAAGTACCTGTTTGTTTGTTTGTTTGAGGAAGATTAGCCCTGAGCTAACTACTGCCAGTCCTCTCCTCTTTTTGCTGAGGAAGCCTGACCCTGAGCTAACATCCATGCCCATCTTCCTCTACTTTATATGTGGGACGCCTACCACAGCATGGTGTGCCAAGCGGTGCCATGTCCATACCCGGGATCTGAACCAATGAACCCCAGGCCGCCAAGAAGCAGAACATGCGCACTTAACTGCTGTGCCACCGGGCCAGCCCCCAAGTACCTGTTTTGAAACCCATACTCCTGGCATCCCGGCATTGCCTTAGACAACTAGCACAATCTAGGTTGCCTCCTGTTGAGGCTGAAAGCAAGATGATTTCCTCTTTCTCTCACGTTTTCAGTGGTCACCCTTCTTTCCTCCAGATATCACTGTCTCCAATATATGCTTTGCTTTCTGATGGCAGTGTGGGGTCTGGACTGTATTGTGTACTAATTTCTAGTAACGTAATTTTGCTTGGGATAACTGCTTTAGGGGCTGAGGTTTGCTTGTGACTAAGAACTCTTAGATAGTGGGACATATGAGAGTCTTGGGGTTGGATTAATTCTTTTTTGGAGGTCCTGCATGAACTTCACCTAGTCCAGTGGATGACAGAGCTCAGTTTGCAGTTACCAAAGAAATCTCCATTCTCCTCACACCTCAGAGTGAAACCCTTCTGGCTGAGAGTCTAGAAACAGAAACAGAAATCTGAGAGGAAATAATTTTGGACTTAAATTTCTTTGGAATTTTGGGATTTATTTTCCCCCCAGGAATTTTGGAAGAAGGGAGATTTCACATTGTTCAAATTCTGGACATTTATACATTATTTGGGACATGTGTGTGCTATCATTTAGGCTTAATGCATAACTTCTGGTGAATCATATTGGACAATGTGTCTGGGCATAATTTAGGATGAGAAATATAACAGGGATAGACTTTACAGTCTAGGATGCAGCAGGGAACTTGGAGTTAATTTTATTAATGTCCTATTCTGATCCACTTCAGAGCCTTCTGGAAACAAAGCCTTCTGGAAGTGCCCAACTATGGTCCTAAGAGGAAGAATGGTCTGTATTGGGAGAATGGTCTCATGAAGGTAGAACCTGGACTGCCCTGTTGAACTCTAGTCTCCTACCCCTGATGCAGGCAGCCACACTCCCAAAGGACCATCAAGTTGGCTATTAAACTCAACAAGTCAAGATAACAAAAAGATTGAGGAACAATAGAGGAACCATGATCTCCTTGGTTATGGGCTGAATTGTGTCCTGTCCCCCACCAACCAATTCATCTGTTGAAGCCCTAGCCCCCAGTGCCTCAGAGTGTGACTGTATCTGGAGGTAGAGTCTTTAAAGCGGAAATTAAATTAAAATGAGGATGCTAAAGTGAGCCCTACTCCAATTGACTAGTGTCCTTATAAATAGAGGAGATTAGGACACACAAAGAGACATGGGAGGCCCGTGAGCACAGAGGGCTGACCCTGTGAAGAGGTAGCAAGAGGACATCCATGTGCAAGCCAAGGAGAGAGGCCTCAGGGGAAACCAACCCTGACAGCACCTTGAATTTGGACTTCCAGCCTCTAGAACTGTGAGAAATCAATTTCTGTTGTTAAGCCATCTAGTCTGTGATATTTTGTTATGGCAGCCTTAGCAGACTAATACATTATTTTTTCTGTGTTCCTGACAGTCCATGAAATAGAAACTTGCCCCCTTTCAGACATATAGACATCACCTGAGGTATTTAAAAAAACAGTACTGATGTTTGGACCCTATACCCCAGAGATTCTTATCTAATTGGTCTGGGTGCTGGCCTGGGTATCAGGTGATTCTAAACTATAGCCAAGGTTGAGAATTGCTGGGATAGGAGGTCAACCAAGAGTTGTGTGGCACAGCAGCTGGAGATGATTGAGACCAGGGCTTTACCAACAAAGCAGGAAAATGGTGGGAATCCAGCCACCCCACAAAACTTTTAGGGAAAGTTGGTCTTATTACTGGGAATTTGGACCCTATGAACTGTTCAGTGCAAATTGCTTCCTCAGCATTCAGTGATCCTACTAAGCCTTTCATATGCCCATAGGTGCCAGGTTTTGGGGTCTAGGAATAAATAGTACTATATCAAGACAAAAGGGGGACAGATTCTTTCAGCCTTCAGCAGGAGCCTGAAAGAAAGCCCAGCCAGTACCCTCCTTACAAATTTGAATTCTTGGCCTTAAAATGGGTAGTCACTCACAAGTTTTAGAATTTCATATTTGGGCTATTGAAGTGTGAACTGACAGTGCTTTCGGATTAGCTGGAGACACTGTCCTCCACTGTGGTCATGTGCTTGCACGCTGCACCATTGCACAGCCACGATTCACACATGAAAAATGGATATTACAGCACTCATATTCTTTCAAAAAATTTTTAAATTTTCTGTTTAATTTACATACAATAAAATTTACTCTTATTAGTGTACTGTTCTATGAGTTGAGACAGAACCTAGAACCATATAACCACCACCACAATCAAGACATAGGACAGTTCCATCACTCCCCAAAATTCCCTTACCAGTGCATAGATTCTTGCCATGCAGACACCCGCCATCCCCACTAAGCCCAGATGCTTAGGGTCTCTGTGGGCAGTTTTGGCACAACACCCGATGCAGCCCACTTTTAACCCTCCTGAAGTGGGCATAGCAGGCAGAGATAAATGGGAAAGGCAGGTCCTGGCAGTCGTGAGAAGGGGGATGGCCCCATGATCTTCCCAAACAGACCATATGGCTGGAATTCAAAGTTCCAGCAAGGGATGGCCCCATTTTGGTCAGGTTTTAGGGCATTTTTAGTGCCTTATCATTTGGGGCTAGGTTCTGTACAAGAACTTAGAGAGAGAACCAATTGCTAACCAGATTTAAAATGTGCCAAGATAACTTTGAAAGCCTTCCCACCAGCACACACTGGAGCAACAGACTCAATACTAGGCAGTTATTGCATCATCTCAAAAGAAACACTCTTATAATCAATTAAACTCATTACATTTGAATATTCAGTTCCTGCCAAAGCACATTTTAAATCCTCATTTCAAAATAATGTGCTCACACAGGTCAGGTCTACGATATAAAGGTCATCATGAAACTAATTATTTCAAGAAGCACTGTAAAGTCTTTTGGCAGGGCACAATCTCTTTAACAGGGGCTTTCCAGCATTGCTCAGAACATACGTGCTCACTGATACTAAACTAGATACTGTGGGACAATGGTGGGTAGCCTTACTGTTTCTAATTTTAGTATTCATAACAGAATGGACTTCTACAAAGAATCCTCTTCAACTCTCCCTGGAGCCAAAGAAAGTCCTTTGGGACTTCTCAGACGTAGAACAAATTCCTGAAGGCAATATAGCTGTGTATCAGTCCAGATCCTTGATTGCAAGCAACAGAATTGGACTCTGGTTGATTTAGGCAGAAAAAGAATTCATTAAAAGGATATTGGGCAGCTCCCAGCATCAGTGGACAGGCTGGAGAAACAGGTTTGTAGGCAGGAACAACACTCAAACCATGCTGCAGAACTGGTCTTGGGAGGCGCCTACTGCAGCACCTCTAAACACTCCAGTCTGCAGCTTTCACCACTGTCACCCTGCAGGGAGCTCTATCTTGCTGTGAATGCTAATCTGAGAGAGACTCTGCCTGGGTCCCTGATTGTTTGTTAGTAGTTAGTAGTTAGAGCTACTAAGACAAAGTCTAGGGTGACTGGTCTAGGTTATGTGTCAACACCCTAGCTGCAAGGAAGGGTAAATGTGGCATTCTTAAGTCTGTTGAGGGAGGCGGGCTGTGTGTCCTTCCAAGAATCAGAAGATGGGAAAGTCCCTAACCAGAGGAAGTGGGTTCAAATGCACACCCAAAAAGAGTAGCAGAAGACCTAGCATAGGCTGACAAGTGAGGGCTGCTTGGTGTCACATGGCACCAAGTTACTCATTGCTACCTCATTTGGGGGCAGAGTAGAGAAAGGCAGAGTGGGCTGCACCTGAGCTGAGGAAAGTGATCAAAGAAAGAAACAAAGGCTTTATTTCCTTCAGGGCCTTAATATTTTGTTGCAAGATTGGAGGGAATGAGAACTGCCTAATGGTTGAGGCGGGTGGGGGGGCTTTACCAGGAGCTCCAGTGCCCTGTACAAGACAAAGAAAGCAATCAGTGTTGTCCTCAGAATATAACTTCCTTGCCTAGAGACCCTGGCATGATGACTTGGGTGATCTGGGAGTCAGTGGTGGTGGTGGGTGGAGGAAGAGAATTTAGTGTACTTTTCTCAGCAAGCCATTGCCTTTGGTCCCTTGATGGAATGCACCTGAACATACCTGGGGACAAAATCAGGCACTACAGTATATTTTCTGATTGCGGCCATTTAGTTCCAAAGGTAAGAGGTCTATGTATAAAAACTCTAGGGAGTTTCTGCTCTAAAATTCTCAGTGTACAAGCTCTCGCCTAGATTTACATTTGCTGACAACAGTACTTCGATTAACCAGAGTGCAGAAGTTCAGGACTGAGCCCCACCATCCCTGGGGAGACGCACAACCAGAGGAGTTTTATTCTTTTATTAAATATATTTGGGATGCTCAAGCCTGATCAGAAAAGGCAGTGGAACCAATATGAAGCATTCTTAGCATACATCTGAAATGCCACAAGGATGAATTAATGGCATCAGGAGAATTAATGCTGTAGTTTTACCGCTGCTTTTTTGGTGTTTGCATAATACAATTTGCTGCTCACTGATCTTTCATTGGAATGAATGAGGAAGGCAAGACTACAGGGAACTTCACTCAGTATTCAACTACTCTTGGTACCCTTAGTAGTGGCTGGTAAGCTGACCCCTATTGCCTCTCACCATGAACAAGAAGAGGAAAAAGCAAGGGAAGTAACAGAATAAGGGGCCTGGGTGCTGCTCTGAAATTTCGGGCTGCCTTGTGAGCCATCACTAGACAGCTATTTCCTAACATGTGGTAAGGAAACTTAGGTTTCTCTACTGTGTACAAAGTGTCGTCAGAGAGTGAGGCAAGTCCAGGTAAAGTGATCAATCAAAATAACTTATTGCTTGTAAAGGAATTGGTTAGAAAAACTATCCCCCCATACCCCAGTGTAGACAGGGAACAATCTCCCCACACCCAGAACAGAAGGCAAGAAGAAAATCCCTTAAGGGATTCAGCTTTGTATGAAATTGAGGAAAACAGCACCTAAACCATCAGAAAGTGGGGAGTTGGGTGGTGAATTCAAATGGAGAGACGGAGACAGCTACCTATCAAGCTGCCCTACCCACCTATAGCCCTGGGGAATCCTGTGCAGCACCCTTTGAACCAAACAGTCCATATGTGGGGAATCTGGAGGTAGGTGGGTAAAGCAGACAATGCTAGCTGTTTTCCCAAATCCGTGTCTCCCCTTTCTTCCTTGCTGGTACAGTCCAGAAGTGGTCATGTGCTTAGGGAAGGGGCCCTTCCCTAGCCTTGTATTGGGATGGTGGTGGAATCTTGAATAGTCAGTGCCAATTATTGATGGACTCGTTCTCCTGACCAGTGATTGGTTTAGGTATGGGCATGTGACTCAGTCCTAGGACCTGAGGGTAAGTCCACTGGGGAACTTTGGGGAATGGTTTTCCTCAGTAATAAAAGGAGATGTATAGGAGGAAACTCTCCTCTTCTTAACAGGATGTTGCTGTGTCTGCATGCAATGCTGGAACTGCTACAGCTATCTTGCAACCAGGAAGAAAGATCTGCTGTCAGTAGAGTAAGGCACAGAAAAAAACTTTATTCTTGTGTTTATAGAATCAGTAAGGGCTGAAGGGATCATTTAAATGTCCCAGTTATATTCGTACTACATTTTTTTTAGATTTGTACATTTTATTTATTTTTTTTCAGGTGGACATCATAATATATTTTGAATTCTGTGTAGATTACATCATGTTCACCACCCAAAGACTAATTACAATCCATCACCACACATGTGCCTAATCACCCCTTTCATCCTCCTCCCTCCCCCTTCCCCTCTGGCAACCACCAATCCAATCTCTATTTCTATGTGTTTGTTTGTCATTGTTTTTATCTTCTACTTATGAGTGAGATCATACTGTGTTTAACTTTCTCCCTCTGACTTATTTCACTTCACATAATACCCTCAAGGTCTATCCATGTTGTTACAAATGGCCAGATTAGAATTTTTATTTTAAGAGTTTTATTGAGATCTAATTGATATGTAATAAACTGCATATATTTAGAGTGCACAATTTGATAAGTTTTGACATATATATATATATATACCAATGGAACCATCACCACAATCAATATAATGAATATATCCATCACCCCCAATTCCCCTATGCCCCTCTATAATCCCTCTCACCTACCCTTGCTCTCCTTTCCCCACCCACAGGCAACTGCTGCTCTGCTTTCTGTTACTATAGATTAGTTTGTGCTTTCGAGACCTTTAGATAGAGTCACACAGTATGTAGTCTTTTTTGTCTGGCTTCTTTTACTCAGCACACTTGTTTTTGAGATTTATTCATGCCGTTGTATCAGTAGTTTATTTATTTTTATTGCTGAGTAGATTTCCATTGTATGGATGTACTACAATTTGTTTATCCATTCACCTGTTTATGGACATTTGGATTGTTTCCAGTTGGAGACTATTAAAAGTAAAGTGGCTATAAACATTCTTATACAAGTCTTTGTGTGAAAATATACTTTCATTTCTCCCAGGTAAATTCCTAGGAGAAGAGTGATTGAACCACATGACAGATGTATATTTAACTTTTTAAGAAACAGCAGAACTGTTTTCTAGAGTAACTGTACCATCTTACATTCCACCAACAGTGTATGAGAGTTCCAGTTCCTCCACATACTCCAACAATTGGTTGGGTTAGTCTCTTTAATTTTATTCATTCTAATAAGGGAATAGCTGTGTCTCATTGTGGTTTTAATTTGCATTTCCCTAATGACTAATGATATTGAGTGTCTTTTTATGTGCTTATTGCCATCCATATATCTTCTGTAGTAAAGTGTCTGGTCAAATCTTTTGCCTGTTTTTTATTTTAGTTGGGTTGTTTCTTTTTTATTGTTGAGTTTCAAGAGCTCTTTATAGATTCTTGATTCATGTCCTTTATCAAATATATGATTTGCAAATATTTGCTCCCAATGTGTAGCTAGGTTTTCATTCTCTTAACAGTGTCTTTCAATGAGCAGAATTCTTTATTTTGACAGAATAAATTTTTTTGACTCATTGTTTTAGTTAGAATGCTTAACAGAAAATATAACTTCATAAGAAAACAATAATTAAAGATAAAAAATTTTATCATCTCATATAATAAATTCTGAGGTAGGATGGCTCTAGTATTTGTTAATTTAGCTGCTCAGCAATGTCATCAAGGACCCAGATTCTGTTCATCCTTCTGCTCTGTCATCATTAGCCTCCTGGCTTTATCTTCAGGCTAGTCCCCTCATAGTTGCAAGGTGGCTGCTGGAGTTCTGTGTATCATATCCAGAATACAACATCGAAAGGAAGAATCTGGACTGTCTTTTCTATGTGTCTCTCAGAGTGAGGAAACCTTTCTTGGAAATCTTCTTTCTTGGAAGATCCCCAGCAGACCTTTCTACATATCGCATGACCATCCATAAACTAGCATAAACCTGTTAGATGAGGAGTTGGCACACTACCATTAGTGGGCCAAATCCAGCCTTCTGCCTGATTTTGTATGGCCTGTGAGCTAACAATGGTTTTTACATTTTTAAAGGGATGAATAAGTCAAAAGAGGAATATTTTGTGACATGAAAATTATATGGAATTCAAATTTCAGTGTCTAAAGAACTTCCTGTTTCAACTTGGAGATGTAGAGAGCTAGAAAGATGTCACTTCTGCCTCCATAAGAAAAAAGCTGAATAGACCGCAAATTAACGACTCTTCATGAACCCTTCAGAGAACCGAGGCTGTAAGCCAGATGACCTGGAGAGACACGGATACCTGCATGGAGACATGGGACCTGAGCATTTGCTTCCCTGGGGCAGACACTACTTGATGCCATATAAGCCAGTAAGAACATTAAACTAGAAATTTCGATGAATTGCTGGAGGCAATTACTGGAGCGTGAGCTAGCGTGAGAGTATGGATCTCCTGGGAACTGTAGTGACAGGGGCATTCTCAACTTCTTGTTGCATTTTTCCTCCGGAATCCCCATGCCCCAGGCTCTCACAATAGAATGGGGAAGAATCTGAAGAACAACCCCCTCCACCCCCCCACCCCCCGCCTCAGCCCACGCCTCCATGGTGCTGGCTGGAGGAGGGGAACAACAGCCACTGCAAAATCTGAAATGCACCCAGACTCTTTCCTCTATCTCCTTTATGGAACAAGCAGCTTAATCTTCAATGGGAAGGGATCCTGTGGAAGGTCCTGATAGGGCAATCACAACTGAGATCTTTAGAGGTTTGAAATAAATCTGTGCCCCTTTCATCAAGCGCTGATCTCCTTTTGAGTAGAACATCTTCATTTGCTCTGGTGGAGACTGAATGCCTGGCCCTAGGCATACAACACCCTTAGGCATACAACCTAAGCTGCCCATCGTTAATTTTTTTTCCTGATCTACCAAGTGATAAAATATGGTGTTCCTACAAGTATTCCATAATGAAAGGGAAGTAACTATAAGATTGCACTCAAGCAGATCCTAGAGGTACAAGTAAGTTGTATGAACAAGTGGTTCAAATACCCTGGATCCCACACATATGGGATCATGAAGAATTACCTATGGACAGATTACACAGGAATAAAAAAACAATTTGGCCTGCTTTACAAATTGTTCCACGATATGTTTGCTGTCACCAGCTGGAAGTAGACTGCTGCAGTGTTACAGTTCCACTCAGGGATGGCCTTTTTATTCATTTATTTTTTTTATTGTGGTAACATTGGTTTATAACAGTACATAAATTTTGGGTGTACATCATTATATTTCGATTTCTGTGTAGATTACATGTTCACCACCCAAAGACTAATTACAATCTATCACCACACACATGTGCCTAATCACCCCTTTTGCCCTCCTCCCTTCCCCCTTCCGCTAAGGTAACTACCAATCCAATTTCTGTCTTTACGTGTTTTTTTGTCGTTGTTTTTATCTCACTTATGAGTGAGATCATAGGGTATTTGACTTTCTCCCTCTGACTTATTTCACTTAGCATAATACTCTGAAGGTCCATCCATGTTGTCACAAATGGCCGGATTTCATCATTTCTTATGGCTGAGCAGCATTCCATTGTATATGTATACCACATCTTTATCCATTCGTCTCTTGATGGGCACCTACGTTGCTTCCAAGTCTTGGATATTGTGAATAATGCTGCAGTAAACATAGGGGTGCATGTATCTTTATGCATTTGTGTTTTCATGTTCTTCAGATAAATACCCATCACTGGAATAGCTGGGTCCTATGGCAGTTATATTCTTAATTTTTTGAGGAATCTCCATACTGTTTTTCCAGTGGCTGCACGAGTTAGCACTCCCACCAGCAGTGTATGAGGGTTCCCTTCTCTCCACATGCTCTCCAAGACTTCTTGTTTCCTGTCTTTTTAATTATAGTCATTCTGACCAAAGTGGGGTGATATCTCATTGTAGTTTCCCTGATAGTTAATGATGTCGAACATCTTTTCATGGGTCTGTTGGCCATCTGTATATCTTCTTTGGAGAAATGTCTGTTCAGATGTTTTGCCCATTTTTTAATTGGGTTGTTAGTTTTTTTGTTGTAGAGATGTATGAGTTCTTTGTATATTTTGGATATTAGCCCCTTATCTGATATAAGGTTTGCAAATATCTTCTCCCAATTGTTAGGTTGTCTTTTCGTTTTGTTGATGGTTTCCTTTGCTGTGCAGAAGCTTTTTAGTTTGATGTAGTCCCATTTGTTTATTTTTCTATTATTTCTCTTCCCAGGTCAGACATGGTACTTAAAAATATGCTGCTAAGATCAATGTCGAAGAGTGTACTGCCTATGTTTTCTTCTAGAATTTTCATGGTTTTGGGTCTTACATTCAAGTCTTTAATCCATTTTGAGTTAATATTTGTGTATGGTCTAAGATAATGGTCTACTTTCATTCTTTTGTGTGTGGCTGTCCAGTTTTCCTAACACCATTTATTGAAGAGACTTTCCTTTCTCCGTTGTATGTTCTTGGATCCCTTGTAGAAAATTAACCATCCATAGATGTGTGGATTTATTTCTGGGTTCTCAATTCTGTTCCACTGATCTGTGTGTCTGTTTTTGTGCCAGTACCATGCCGTTTTGGTTATTATAGCTTTGTAGTATATTTTGAAATCAGGGAGAGTGATACTTCCAGCTTTGTTCTTTTTTCTCAGGATTCCTTTGGCTATACGGGGCCTTTTGTTGTTCCATATAAATTTTAGGATTCTTTGTTCTATTTCTGTGAAAAATGTCATTGGAACTTTGATAGGGATTGCATTGAATCTGTAGATTGCTCTAGGAAGTATGGACATTTTAATGATGTTAATTCTTCCAATCCAAGAACATAGAATGTCTTTCAATTTCTTTGTGTCTACTTCAATTTCTTTCAACAATGTTTTATAGTTTTCAGTGTACAGGTCTTTCACATCTTTGGTTAAGTTCATTCTTAGGTATTTTATTCTTTTTGTTGGAATTGTAAATGGGATTGTATTCTTAATTTCTCTTTCTGCTACTTCGTTGTTAGTGTATAGAAATGCAACTGATTTTTGTATGTTGATTTTGTATCCTGCAACTTGATTGTATTCATTTATTATTTTTAAAAGTTTTTAGGTGGATTCTTTAGGGTTTTCTCTATATAAAACCGTGTCATCTGCAAATAGTGACAGTTTCACTTCTTCCTTTCCAATTTGGATCCCCTTTATTTCTTTTTCTTTCCTGATTGCTCTGGCTAGGACTTCCAATACTATGTTAAATAAGAGCGGTGAGACTGGGCATCCTTGTCTGGTTCCTGTTTTATGAGGGATAGCTTTCAGTTTTTCTCCATTGAGAATGATATTTGCTGTGGGTTTGTCATATATGGCCTTTATAATGTTGAGTACTTTCCTTCTATACCCATTTTATTCAGAATTTTTATCATAAATGGATGCTTCATTTTGTCAAATGCTTTCTCTGTGTCTATTGAGATGATCATGTGATTTTTATTCTTCATTTTTTAATGTGGTGTATCACGTTGATTAATTTGCAGATGTTGAACTATTCAGGGATGGCCTTGAATGACAGTGGTGAAGGGACAGCTTATCAGTGGGCAGAATATCAAGCAACAAAACTGGTTGTCTACTTTCCCAAGAAAGAGAGATAGTCAGAGGTGTGGATCTACACTAAATCATAGACACTTTCTAATGGTTTGATTGGAGGGTCAGGAACTGGAAAGGAATAAGATTGGAGGTATAATGGCATAGAGATCTGGAGACGAAGCATGCACACTGAACTTTCAAAATGGTCCCAGAGTTTGGGACTCTTTTTTATTCTATTTTATATTTTTAACCATTTTTTATTGCAGTAACATTGGATTATAACCTTATACAGCTTTCAGATGTACATTGTAATATATTTCAAATTCTGTGTAGATTACCTCATGTTCACCACCCAAAATGTAATTATAGTCCATCACCACACATGTGAGCCTAATCACCCCTTTTGCCCTGCCCCCTGCCCTTCCCCTATGGTAATCACCAATCCAGTCTCTGTTGTTATGTTTTGTTTGTCGTTGTTTTTATCTTCTACTTATAAGTGAGATTATATGGAGAGGATGTGGAGAGAAGGGAACCCTCGTTCACTGCTGGTGGGAGTGCAAACTGGTGCAGCCACTATGGAAAGCAGTATGGAGTATCCTCAGAAAATTAAGGATAGATCTACCATATGATCCAGCTATTCCACTGCTGGGTATTTATCCAAAGAACTTGAAAACACAAATGCATAAAGATGCACCCCTATATTCATTGCAGCATTATTCACAATATCTAAGACTTGGAAGCAATGTAGGTGCCCATCAAGGGACGAATGGATAAAGAAGATTTGGTATATATACATAATGGAATACTACTCAGCCATAAGAAATGATGAAATCAGCCATTTGTGACAACACGGGTGGACCCTGAGGGTATTGTGCTAAGTGAAATAAGTCAGAGGGAGAAAGTCAAATACCATATAGGACTCTTTATATAACTTGAGAATACTCACCAAATCCCCCAGCTACAGAGGAGGCTCTCAATAATCATGGATGGACAAGATGACCCATCCTATGAACATGAGTCAGTCTCCCTTCCCAGCCAGTCCGGTGCTTGCTCAGTAGACTCTTGAACAAAGGGCCAACTTCCCCTCATAAAGCTGAATTGGTCTTTGCTGAGTGACCATTTTGTTAACCCTAATTGCTTGTCATGAACTTCAAATGAAAGATTATGGCTTGAGAGGACAAACTACCTACACAGTGGCATGTTGATTATACTAGGCCCCTTCCCTCATGGAGCATGCAGTGATTTGTTGTCTCTGTAATGTCTAATTATTCTGGAAATGGATTTACCTTCCTTGACCACCATGCTTCTGCAAATCTCACTCTCCATAGGCTTATTGAGTACCTCATTCACCATTATGATATTACATAGAACACTGTTCTGACCAAGGAAATTGTCTTATAGCAGAGAAAGTCAGGCAATGAATTGTTCACTGGTCTTATCACATATCTCATCATCCAAAAGGAAATGGCCTTACAGAATGGAAAGGGTAGTTGTGGCGCCAGTTGGGAGGCAACACCTTGTTGGGTTGGGGTACCATTTTACAGTAACTGATAAATATATGGTGGTTTTATCTCATAGCTAGAATACATGGATCCAGGAATCAAGGAATGGAAAGAAAAGTGATCCCTCTCACTATTACACTTAATGAGTCACTGTAAAAATGTCACTTCCTGTCTCTGTGACTCTGAACTCTGCCAGTTTAGGGGTTTTAATACTGAAGAGAGGAATGCTTTCCACGAGGTATATTTGAAAACAGCCATCTTGTCATTTCAAGCTTCTTATGCCACTGGGCAGACAGGCTAGGAAAAAGGGAGAGAATTATTGATTAGGCTAGGATGATTGACTCTATCAAGAGGAAATAGAGTTGCTACTGCCCAAGAGGGCAAGGGTGAGTATGGATGGCACCCGGGGGATCTTCTGGGGCACTTCTTGCTACTACCATGTCCAGAAGTAAAAGCTAATGGAAGACTAAAGCAACTCCATTTAGGCAGGACCACCAAGGGCTCAGAATTTAGAATGGGTAGTAGGGAAGAGAAATCATAAAGACCAGCTACAGCCTCCTGACCAGTTGTAGAAATGAATATTTCCACTTGAATATCTTTACTTTATGTGTTACACATAATGTGTATATGTATTTATATATGTTTTAAAATTATTTTTCTTTTACTCTCCTCCATTGCTCTATCTAGAAGAGATGGATGTGATGGTGAACTTTGTCATTTAGTCCATAGGTTGAAGAATATAAGGATCAGGATGGAACTGGAGAAGGAAAGGACATCATGCAGAGATCCTGGACTTGGATCTGGATGTAGTAACTGATGAGACTTTTGTTGACTCTCTAAGGGGAAGGGGTGAGTGTGCTTTCACTTGCATACGTAATAGTTGTATTATGTAAGGGAGCATTTTTGAAATTCCAGGTATGGGAAGGTGGCTATTGGGCAGACAAGGAGGGGCCTGTGGTGGACAGCTATTGTTTTTGCCTGTGCAGCATCCTCCTTTTAGTCATAACTTCCTTTTTCCTATCAGGAACTATCCCACCCCAGTAATTACATACATTCTTGGGGAAACTGCCTGTTAGGTCCTCTTATTTCCCATGATGAAGCATGTGATCTAGTTTAGGTGAATAAGACTCTTTCAGGAACTTGAACTTTGAGTGTAATGACACAAAGATAGGAAGAATTTTGCTGGAGCAGATCTATCTCAACAATGGGACCCTGTCCATTAGAACTGACTACGTAGATCCTAGAATTTGTCCTGGTTCTTGTCCTTTCTGAGGTTCAGTTGTTCAGTTTTTTTCTTTGATTCTGTGAGTTATCCCATTCTTCTTCCAGTAAATTCTCTTTGTTCTTTTCTTAGAATAAATCAGGTTTGGTTGCTTGCAATCAAGGGATCCTAACCAATACTCCATTACATACCGCTGAGTGAAAAAGGCAAGTCATAAAACAGTATGGAGGAGAGTAGATCAAAAGGGAGGACTGAGCACGTACTCCGGTATCCTCCTCCTACTCTAAATATTTGGAAATGACAGAAATGATATATTTTTAAAAGAAATATAGAACTGGAAAACTAGAAGAGATACTCCCGTGGACCTAGAATTATGAAGACTCTATAAAAGAAGGAAGGCAAATGTGATTGGAAAGACAAAAGGAATCCAAACCCTTGAATCGCACAAGTAGGAAAAAAATGCTACAAAAGGTGGAGGCATCTTGGAGGAGAGGGTGTTCCAAGCTTAGAGATAAATAGAAACTTGTAGCAAAGAGAGCCAAGGGTGATTACTTGAAGGATGAAACAAGGGCAACAGTGTGAGGAGAAGTCCTTGGGCTGCAGAGGCAAGGCCCCTTGGAAAGCAAGGAATTCTCCTGCCCCCATAAGACTACCTACCAATGCACTCTGTCCAGCAGCACATCGACTGCACCCTGACCCCAACACTGAGTGCAACACTGAGTGCAGGCTCTGGTTAACACAAAGTAGCGCTCATGTGAGATTCAGAGAAAATTTCAAATCAGCATATAGTATGATTCCACCTATTGCATCTTTGTGAAAAAGAAAAAAGAACTCACCAAACCTATTTATGGAGAGTATATATATATTTTATATGCATAACAAAGGGTCTGGAATAATATACAGCAACCTATTAACAATGGTTACTTCTTAGAGGTGATCAGAAAACTGCTTCTACTTTTTACTTCAAGGAGTTCTTTATTGTTTACATTTTTTAAAAAGAATAAGCATATATTAGTCTCTCATTATTTTTTTCATACAATTATTTTATTGAGATATTATTCACATACAAAAAAATTTACCCCTTTAAAGTATACGATTCAATTATTTTTGGTGTATTCACAAGGTTTTGCAACCATCATCAATATCTAATTCTAGGTATTGAATGTTCTAGAACATTTTCTGCATCCTGTAAAAAAAACCGCATGCTCCTTAGCAGTCACTTCCCATTCCTCCTTCCCCGAGCACCACTGGCAACCACTTCTTGTCTCTATAGATGTGCCTCTTCTCATATGAATGAAACCACACAATGTATGGCCTTTTATGTTGGCTTCTTTTACTTAGCATGTTTTCAACATTTATCCATGTTGTAACATGTATCAATACTTCATTATTTTTTATGGCTTAATAATATTAAATTGTGTGGATATATCACATTTTGTTTATCTGTTCATCAATTGACGGACATTTGAGTTGTTTCCACTTTTGGACTATTATGAATAATGCTGCTATGGTCATGTGGTCAATAATATGCGATGTCATGTGGACATATGTTTTCAATTGTTTTGCATATATACCCAGGAGTGGAATTGCTGGGTCATATGATAACTCCATGTTTCACTATTTGAGGAACTGCCAAACTAGTTTCCAAAGCAGTTGCACCATTTACATTTCCATCAGCAATGTATAATGGTTCTGATTTCTCCACATCCTCACCAGCATTTGTTATTGCCTAATGCATTCATTTTTCTAATTAAAATAATCTATAGTAGACATCTCTTAGGACTTTGGGAACTACCCTGGATATACAGGTGTGGGCTTCCAGACACCAAGTTTGTAAACATGACCCTGTTCTCTGGTCACAGATGATTGGACTGGGAGTCTGATCTAACAGAACCAATAAGCCCTTTCCCTGGGGCCCTTAGAATTGAGATTCCAGTCTCAGTTTGACAGCACTCTTAAACAATGGAGGAGATGTAAACTTTAGAGCTGTTGGTAATCACTTCCCACCCTGTGGACCAGGAAGCAGTGAGAATCAATTGACAGTACGAGAGAGAAGAATGAAGCAAATATGTATTGAGAAGCAAAGATTAGAGATGGAAAGAGAGAACTTCCTGGGTGTTTGAGACTTTGATTCCTTCCTGAGACCTGGTTTCTTCTCGCCCTTGGATTTCCCAAGCCACTCATGGCCTTATAAAGCACTACCTTTTTTGCATAAACTAATCTGAATTTGTTTGTTACTTGTAACCAAAAGAACATTAACCAATACAGAAATAAAACATGAGAAATAACAAAAAGGGGTTTTATAAAACAAAAACATCAGGCAGCCTCTTTAGATAACCAAGGATAGGAAAATAAGTCATTGCCTCTCTTTCCTTTCTCTCTCTGGATCCACTCCATTCTCCTGCTTCTTTCTGCAAATCAGATTCTTCCTCTCCCTCAGAGCCCCACTGCTCCACTATAATTTTAACTTGCAGGTTTACAAAGGTGGTGACTCCTACCCTGACTCTAAATGACCTTTTGATTCAAATGCCCAGAATTATCTTTCTGATCAGTCTCTCAGGGTCCCATTTCTAGTTCTCAGAATAACTTGATTGGCTCACTTCGAGGCATTTGTCCAGCTCTGGTCCAAAGAGTTGTGGCTAGGTGTTTGAGGCCACCTTCCATAGTCTGTGCATAGGAAAGTTTCTCTACAAAGCAGAATTGGGCATGGAGGAAATAAATGTGTATACCTTCTGAGACCCTGCGTATTTGGGAATGTCATTTTTTCCCCCACACACATGACTAATAGCTTGGTGGCATATAGAGTTCTTTGATCACAACCTTGGTTTCCCCTAAAACTCTATAGGTATTGTTCAATTGTCTTCTCACATTTTGTGGTGTGGAAGAGAAATCTGAGGGTGACCTGATTTTTTTCCCTTTGTAGTTAACTTGTTTTTATCTTTTTGGATTCTTATAGGATTTCTTTCCTTACTCATGAAATTCTTTCATGTCATTTTTCTTTTGACTCATTATCATGATCTTTTTATTTCTTAGGTTATAGAAGAATTTCTTTAGTTTTTATGCTCAATAACTGACTTGGTTTGTGACAGCACCCAATGTACTGTTCACTATCTCCATTGTGTTTTCAAATCTGATAATCACGTTTTTCATCTGAAAGTAAGCTTGGATTGTTCCCCCTGCAGAGATGGAATTTTCTCTCAACTCTCATTGAGAATATTAATTTGCAATTTTCTAAAGTATCACCTATTTATTGCAGCAAGTCTATTTCAAAGGTAAAAATTTCCTCAGAATGGTCTTCTCTCTTAAAATTTGATTCTTTTCACAAGCTCATTACTTGTCTGTGACTGCTCCTTCTGAAGAGGGAGGTCTGTGTTTGTCTATTACTGACATTAGAGACAGATTCCTTCTGAGATGGTATCCTAGACAAAGGGGAAAATAGAACGTTTATGTTTTCTGTAGTTTTATTTTGCTATATTGAAGGAATTCAATTGGGACATGAAGAGTATGGAATGAGCTACCAAAAGGTAGTCATATGCCACAGTGAGGTTAACTGTTTTGTTAACTGATCAGTTTTTTCCCCAACAATTCCATGTGCCAGCACCTTGGTGTATAGCTCCCAATGTCTCTCATGACTTGAATTTTCTCCCTAGAGTGACCTTTCATTCCACTCTTGCCTCAGGGTCCTGCCCTTTGATATTTGGAACTCCTGTGCCAGGTCGTAAGTCTAATTGCCCGTGGAAAATAGGGAGCCCGCAGTACAATAAGGAATGTTCCTAATGTGCCAATGCTTATTGTGTTAGCCTGCAGCTAGTTGGGGTGCAAGACTCCTTCTCTAACTGGTTCAACTACCTCTTTCTGAATCTCGCTATGGTGATGCCTCCTACTTTGCACACCATTTGTAGCAAATGAAGGCTGGGATCAGACTTTAGCTAGTTGGTCCACTTGTGGGATGCTGGGACAGTTAACCCCAGTCCTTAGTTTTCTCCCTGGCATCTGTCTTGTGGCCTGCCTATGTTCCCAGTCCCCGCTGCTGACTTTGGACATTCCCAAAGCTCTTCTCTAGAATAGTCCTCTTACTTCTTAGACGAGCTCCTACTTTGCCTGAGTTGAATTGTAGGTTACTCATTGCTTTATCTAACTGTCTTGTAGATGTTATAAAATGTTTCTGATCTATTCATTGTCAACTCATAAAGACTTTTTCTTATTTTTATAGTTTTTTGGTTGTTTCAACAGGGTTATGAAAGGCAGGGACTTAAACACATGTGCTGAAATCCTTTTTTCTTTCTTTTTATTAAGATTATGATAGTTTACAACCTTGTGAAATTTCAGTTGTACATTATTGTTAGTCATGTTGTAGGTGCACCACTTCACCCTTTGTGCCCTCCCCTGACGCCCCCTTTCCCCTGGTAACCACCAATCAGTTCTCTTTGTCTAAATGTTAACTTCCACCTATGAATGGAGTCATACAGAGTTCGTCTTTCTCTATCTGGCTGATTTCAGTTAACATAATACCCTAAAGGTCCATCCATGTTGTTGTGAATGGGACGATTTTATACTTTTTTATGGCTGAGTAGTATTCCATTGAGTGTGTGTGTGTGTGTATATATATATATATACATACCATATCTTCTTTATCCAATCATCAGTTGATGGGCACTTAGGTTGCGTCCACGTCTTGGCTATTGTAAATAATGCTGCAATGAACATAGGTGTGCATGGGACTTTTGGAATTGCTGATTTCAGGTTCTCAGGATAGATACCCAGTAGTGGGATGGCTGGGTCATAAGGTATTTCTATTTTTAATTTTTTGAGAAATCTCCATACTGTTTTCCATAGTGGCTGCACCAGTTTTCATTCTCACCAACAGTGTATGAGGGTTCCTTTTTATCCACAACCTCTCCAACATTTATCACTTTTTGTTTTGGATATTTTTGCCATTCTAACAGGTGTAAGGTGATATCTTAGTGTAGTTTTGATTTGAATTTCCCTGATGATTAGTGATGATGAGCATCTTTTCATGTGTCCATTGGCCATCTGTATATCTTCTTTGGATAAATGTCTGTTCATGTCCCCTGCCCATTTTTTGATCAGGTTGTTTGATTTTTTGTTGTTGAGCTGTGTGAGTTCTGTATATATTATGGAGATTAACCCTTTGTCAGATAAATAACTTGTAAATATTTTTTCCCAATTAGTGGGTTGTTTTTTTGTTTCAATCCTATTTTGCCTTGCCTTGAAGAAGCTCTTTAGTCTGATGAAGTCCTATTTGTTTATTCTTTCTATTGTTTCCCTTGTCTGAGGAGTTATGGTGCCTGAAAAGATTCTTTTGAAACTGATGTCAAAGAGTGTACTGCCTATATTCTCTTCTAGAAGACT